>NC_067401.1:201360000-201660000 GCF_016432865.1 Antechinus flavipes
AAAAAAGAAGCTTTTGACAGAATAAATCACTTCAAATCCTCAATGGAGTGTGGGTTTGGGAGAGTAAAGGATAGCGAGAAGAGAACAAGCATTTATTTATTAAGTGCCTACTATGTGCCAAGCACTGTTCTAAGTAGTTTACAAATATCTCATTTGATCTGATAAGGCAAGGGAAGTATGGAAGAGGGTTAGATTAGAAAGCTTTGAATTTCTATGTTTCATTGAAACATTAACTATGACTTAGGAAATAGTAGTAGACCAATACTTAACCTTGAAAAGAAATTAATATATTTTTTCCTTTTCATTGATATTATTTTCCAGTGACTATACAGAACAAATTAAATCCCTTTTCTCCATGAAAGATAACCTTTCAGATATTTGAAGACATCTTTCATGCCCAATTTCATGCCTTCTGTTCTCTGGACTGAACATCCTAGGTTCTTTTGATTAATTCTTAGAAGGCAAAGTCTCCAACCATTTTACCATCTTGATTACCTACTTGCCTCCACAGATAGATTACAGTTTGTCAATGTCTGTCCTTAAAGTAAGGAGATTTGAACTGAATACAGGGAGGAAAGAGGAATTAGTAAGGTCCCTAAATTTCCATTGATCTACGTATCCTTCCTTTTTTCTTCCTTCCTTCCTTCCTTTCTTCCTTCCTTCCTTCCTTCCTTCCTTCCTTCCTTCCTTCCTTCCTTCCTTCCTTCCTTCCTTCCTTCCTTCCTTCCTTCTCCTTCCTTCTCCTTCCTTTTCCTTCCTTCCTTCCTTCCTTCCTTTTCCTTCCTTCTCCTTCCTTCCTTCCTTCCTTCCTTCCTTCCTTCCTTCCTTCCTTCCTTCCTTCCTTCCTTCCTTCCTTCCTTCCTTCCTTCCTTCCTTCCTTTCCTTTCTTCCTTCCTTCCCTTTCTTTTCTTCCCTTTCCCTTTCAACACAAATCACCCAATGTGATTGGGCTACCTCCCTCTTTTACAGCTTCTTCTCTAGTGCCCTTTTACAATTTCTTTTGCTCCTGGAAGTTGCTTTGGGTGTCCTTTTAACTCTGGTTTTCACTGTTAAAAAAATTTCTGATGAAGGGGAAACAAAATATGTCTTGGGTTTACAGACCTTCCACTGAACTCCAGACTGCTTCCCCACCTTTGCCCCTCCTCCTGAAATACTCTCCCCAGACCCTGGCTCACCTGTAGATTAATACCTCGTCATCTGAGCAATTGTACTGCAGCTGATACATCTTCACCCGGGGAGCCGATTTGCTCACTGACCACTTGACCAGAGCTGAAGTAGTGGTCACATCCGACACAAGCACGGCTCTCTCTGGGGGCCCTTTAGAGGCCTCCCCACCCCCTGCTCCTCCTCCTCCTCCTCCTGCAGTTCCTCCCCCTCGACCAGCTTTGCTGGACCCAGTGATGTCAGAGAGGCGGGATTTGGGGGATGTGGTCCGGCTGGTGCCATTGCTCAGGTGAGGCAACTGGACAATGGATACCTCGACAGTGGCCGTGGCCTCACCAGCTGCATTGGCAGCAATGCAGGTAAAGGCACCGTAATCTTGTGAGGTGGTAATGAGGATGTCCAGGGTACCGTTGTCATAGGCAGCAGTTCGGGATGTGTTCCCAATGAGGCGGTCATCGGGGGCCACCCAGTGGATTAGAGGACTAGGGTCTCCAATGGCCTTGCACTTGAGTGTTGCAGCTTGGCCTTCTAGCACCAGCAGTTTGTGGGTGTGCTGGGTGATGAGAGGGGGTTCACACATAAACTCCTCTTCCCGCACATGCCAGAAGTACCGGCCCTTCAGGCTGGCTGGAGAGCCACATGTTTCCAGGTCATCATCCCTATCTAGGCGTCTCAGCCATAGCAGCTCACAGTTACAGTGCAGTGGGTTCCCCCCAAAGCTGAGAGACAAGGGCGGGGTGAAAGGTGTGGCGGTCAGACTGGATGACTGGGAGCGGGCAAAGATGGGGTCTGGAGGCAGTTTCTGCAGTCGGTTGGAGGTGAGGTCCAGGCGGGCTAACTTCTGGAGGTCAGCAAAGGTGCCCTCAGCAATGTGGTCCAGGAGGTTATGGTCCAGACTGAGCTGATGAAGGTTCACCATGCGCCGCACCGAGTCCCAGGGCAGCCCGCGGAGATTGTTGTAGGAGAGATCCAGATCCTCTAGTGTCAGCAGGAAGTCCTCAAAGGCGTCATCAGCCACGTTGTCCAGCTGGTTGTTGTTGACGATGAGATGCTGAAGGTTGACTAGGCCGCGGAGGGTATCCTCCCCGATGCTTGGCAAGCGGTTGCTGTCCAAATGCAGCGACCGGAGGCTCTCCAGATCCAAGAAGGAGAAGGGCTGGATGTAGCTGATGGTGTTCCTGGACAGGGTCAGGTCCACCAGCCCCGTCATGTTGGCAAAGTCCTGGCGACTTATGTGGATAATGAAGTTGCCACCTAGACGCAGCTCTACCGTCCGACGGTCAATGTCTGGTGGCACAAAAAGCAGCCCCTTGGAGGGACACAGTGTCCCCAGGGATTCAGAGAGATTCTGGCAGACGCAGTACTTGGGGCAGGCATCAACCACAGCAAATGCCATGCCAAATGCCAGGAGGCTGCTGAGCAGGGTCTCCATGGTCTGGTCACTTGGGCCTTGGTGCCTAGAAGGGAAAGAAGAATAATTAAGATTAATCAACTGCTTTCTTGACTTCCTACTTTCCTTCCTTCTTCTCTCCCTATCTTTCTCTTTTCCTCCCTCCCTCCCTTTCATCCTCCTTTCTTTGTTTCTTTGTTTCTCTTTCTTTCTTTTTTCTTCCTTCCTTTCTTTCTCCCTCTCTCCTTCTCTCTCCTTCCCTCCCTCTCTCCCTTTCTTTCTTTCTTCCTTCCTTCTTTTCTTCCTTCCTTCCTTCTTTTTTTCCTTCCTTCCCTCCCTTTTTTCTTCCTTCCTCCCTTCTTTTCTTCCTTCCTTCCTTCCTCCCTTCTTTTCTCCCTTCCTTCCTTTCCCTCCCTCCCTCCCTTCCTTCCTTCCTTCCTTCCTTCCTTCCTTCCTTCCTCCTTCCTTCCTTCTTTCCTTCCTTCCTTTCTTTCTTCCTTCCTTCCTTCCTTCCTTCCTTCCTTCCTTCCTCCCTTCCTTCCTTCCTTCCTTCCTTCCTTCCTTTCCCTTTCCTCTTTCCCTTCTTTTCTTCCTTCCTTTCCCTTCCTTCCTTTCTTTCTTCCTTCCTTTCCCTTCCTTCCTTCTTACCTTCCTTCCTTTCCCTTTCTTCCTTCCCTCCCTTTTTTCTTCCTTCCTTTCCCTCCCTTCCTTTCCCTTCTTTCCTTCCTTCCTTTCTTCCTTCCTTCCTTCCTTCCTTCCTTCCTTCCTTCCTTCCTCCCTTCCTTCCTTCCTTCCTTCCTTTCCTCTTTCCCTTCCTTCCTTCCTTCCTTCCTTCCTTCCTTCCTTCCTTCCTTCCTTCCTTCCTTCCTTCCTTCCTTCCTTCCTTCTTTCCCTTTTTCTTTCCTCCCTACAAAGGAGAAAAATCTACAAACACAGAATAATCAAAAATTCATTTCTGTTTAGAACTCGAATAGGCTTGATGGATTCTTTGGGATTTTTTTGTGTTTGCATTTAAAGAACAACAGAATTACCTTTCTAACAAGATTAGGCTCAGGCTGATATTAAAATCAGTCTGCATTCCCTTAGCACACACCAATAGACAGACAATGAGCAAAGATGTCTCAGAAAGGGAGAGAGATGGGGAAAGATGGCTTTGAATGAAAATATTTGCCTCCACAACCCACAAAACACATACAGGCAAAGATAATAGAGAACCAACTGGATTTTTGTATAAAATGTTGTTGAGTAGAACAGTGTACTTGCAGTCAGGAAAAACTGTATTCAGATTCTGCTTTGGACACAGCCACAGGACGATAATAAGCAAGCTATCAAATGGCTTTCTGAGCATCAGTGTTTTTATCTGTAAAATGGGGATTATAATACTAGTAGCACCTAGCATTTCACAGGATTTTTGAGGGTCTCAATTGAAGAATTAAGTACAAAATCCCTTGTAAATATTAAAATGGGGCAGCTGGATGGTGGAACACCACCAGGCCTGGAATCAGAAAGATGAGTTCAAACATGACCTTAGACACAAGTTATACAACTTTAGGCAAGTCATTTATTTCTACTTCTTCATCTGTAAAATGGGGATATATTAGAGAATAAATGGCAAAGGACTCTACCAAGAAAAGTAGTGGATAGAACAGATAGGGTTTGCCATAACTGAACAATAAAAGAAAACATTAAAATGCTTTATAAATGTCAATTAGCATTATAAAAAAAAGAAAGCTGATTTTTGAAATCAAATTTTTGTAATCCGTTGTTTATCTTTTGTTTTTGAAGACAACAACCAATGACATCATAGGATAATATCTTGATTACATGTGAATTAGAATTAAGGGAGGGAGAGCTGAGTGTAAAGTCCTTAGCCTCATTCTCTCACCCAGAGTCATTGAAGTCCCATGACAAGACACAAGTCAAAATGACTGGCCATGGCCCATGCTGCCACAGATGCCCTCAGTGTATTTGATGTCTGAGCAAGTTCTGAGAGCTCTACAGTACCTGCTCACTTGCCGCATGGCAATCGGAACAAATCGTTGCCACCCACCCATTTCACCTGGGGAAGCCTTCACATACCCCTAGGTAGGGGGGTTGCAGCCCCCTAACTCATCATTGAGTTTGAGGACTGACAGTTATTCCTCACCTGCTTTAGTTCATCTGCTAGGATGGTTTTATGGGGTGGGGTCATTGGATATTATGAGAAAAACGCTTTGAAAATGGGAACTATTACTTTTTTTCTTCATCATGATTATCATCAAGAACAGCTTCTCAGAAGCCCAGATAAGAGTTGGGTGACTGTGAACACCAAAGCTTTGAGAAGGACTCGGCAAACCCTCACAACAGAGGCAGATGTCCTTGAATATCCCTCACACCTACTGGTTATCTAATGAGGTAGCTAAGTGGCAAAGGGATTAATGTTAGGTCAGGTTTGGAATCAGGAAGACCTGAGTTCAAATGCAGCCTCAGATAGTAGCGGTGAGATATCTAATAAACAGATTAATAGCATCACTTGCCTCCCTGGGTTTTATGAAAATCAACTGAGGGAGAGCTAGGTAGTATAGTAGATAGAGCACTAGCCCTGGGGTCAGGAGGATCTGAGTTCAAATGCAGACTCAGATACTTGAAACTTGCTGATTATGCAATCTTGAGCAAGTCATTTAACCTTGATTGACTTGCAAACCTCCCCCCCAAAAAAATAAATTAAATGAGATAATGTTTGTAAAGATCTTTGTAAACAATCAGTCAACTAAAATGTTAACTTTACAACCAGCTGTTCAGAAATCATGGCCATTACTGCTTTGACTGTCTCTATTATACACTAACCCTTTCCTTCTCCCCAGAGATAGCAACCCCCCTTATGTATCTGATTTAATATAATATCCAAGATTCAGTTGTTTTTCAGTCATGTTTAATTCTTCATGAACCTATTCTGAAGCTTTCCTAAGCAAAGATACTTGAATGATTTGCCATTTCTTTCTTCAATTCATTTTACAGATGAGGAAGCAGGCAAATGGGGTTAAGTGACTTGCCCAGAGTCACACAATTCATAAGTCAGATCAGATGTGAGCTCTGAAAGATGAGTCTTCCTGATTCTAAACCCAGTGGTCTATCCACTGAACCACCTAGCTGACCATAACATCCAGAAAAAAAAACCAACTTATATTTGATTGGATTCATTTTAGGGAGGTTGCATAGTATTGTGATAAGAATATTAGACTTGCAGTCAGGAGAAATTCTTCTATTTCCAAGCCATACTATTAAAGCCAAGTCATTTGCCTTTGGCGTATTCCCATTTCTTTAACTTTAATACAGGGAGAGAGAATGTTAGAATACTAAGTTTGATGTCAGAGAGATTTGAATTGAAATCCTCTCTCTGATACTAACTAGTTAGATGACCTTGTGCAAGGGACTTAATCCCTCTCAACCTCAATTTCTTTCTCTGTAGTAAAGAGGTTGAAAGAGTTGGTGTCTAAGGGTCTTTTTCTTTCTAAAAGTATAATCCTACTAAATCATGATGGGTTCCAAACTGTGATGGTAGAGGGAATTCCTTTGTCTGGAGTCCCATCCACACAGGTAAACTCATACATCCTTTGCATATTCATGTAATACAGTCATAATGATAGTTATTCTAACAACCTCACTGGGATATTATAAGAAAAATGTTATGGGAATGGGAGCTATTACTCTTTTTCTTCATTTTATTACCATCAAGAAATATCTCCTATAAAGTACCCATTTGTACATAGTCTTTTGCCAGGCCCTTTAAAAACAATTTCCCTGATCGTGGACTACTCTTTTAGAGGTTCAGTCAAGGACACACACACTAACCTTGACCTATAGACAACTAGTTGTATAGAAATATTAAGGTAAAACATGATCAGATTGGGCAAGTAGGTGGAGCAGTGGATAGAGTGTAAGGACTGGACTGGTCTTGAGTTCAAATCTAGCCTCAGACACTTTCTGTGTGACCCTGGATAAATCACTTAACCCTATTTTCCTTAGTTTTCTCATCTTTAAGATGACCTGGAGAAGGAAATGACAAACTGCTCTAGTATCTTTGCCAAGAAAATCTGCAAAACCTCTTTGCATGAAATTGGATGTGACAGAATAATAACAAATGGGCACAATGTGATGCTTGTATTTAATAGTCGGAAAATCTGTGATTTTGCCAGTGAGTGTGGTTCCTCTATTGAAGCAGATTAAAACTCTTCCATATATTAGCACCATTTCTGTGAGTTGCTATGACACATAATTTATCACTTGGTGTCTAGTTGTCCCCTCTGCACTTAGTAAATTTCATTTTCAGATATTATACATGCTATCTCTTATTGGGGCTGTATGTGATGTGAACATGTTTCCTCTTTGATTATATCCTATTTATTACTTATATTTTTGCACATGTCATTTTCCCCATTAGATTGTGAGATCCTTGAAACCAAGGACTGTTTTTGCCTTTCTTTGTATCTTCAGGACTTGGTACAGTCCCTGGCACATAGAAGGTAATAAATAAGTGCATGTTGATTTAATGTGTTTAGATTTACTAATCTAAAGACCTTCCAGGACTTCGCTATCACTACACTTCAATAACTTTGATCTTTTGCCCCAAAATATCTTTTCTCCTTTCTAGGAAACCATAGAATCATAGTACTGCACAAATTAAACAGACATGAGAGATCATTTAATTCAATTCTCTACAAAGCATGAAACCATTTTATAATATACCCAGGTGACAGTCCAGTGTCCCCTCAAAGACTTTCAATGATGGGGATTCACTATCTTACAAGGCAGCCTATTCCATTTGAGAGACTTCTAACTGTTAAGAATCTTTCCTTCCAAAGGGACCTGTATGTGCCAAATTTTTTGTGGCAGCCCTGTTTGTAGTGGCTAGAAGCTGGAAATTGAATGGATGCCCATCAATTGGAGAATGGTTGGGTAAATTGTGGTATATGAATTTTATGGAATATTATTGTTCTGTAAGAAATGACCAGCAGGATGAATACAGAGAGGCTTGGAGAGACTTACATGAACTGATGCTGAGTGAAATGAGCAGAACCAGGAGATCATTACACACTTCGACAATATTGTATGAGGATGTATTCTGATAGAAGTGGATTTCTTTGACAAAGAGACCTAACTCAGTTTCAATTGATAAATGATGGACAGAAGCAGCTACACCCAAAGAAAGAATACTGGGAAACGAATGTGAACTATTTGCATTTTTGTTTTTCTTCCCGAGTTATTTTTACCTTCTGAATCCAATTCTCCCTGTGCAACGAGAACTGTTTGGTTCTGCAAACATATATTGTATCTAGGATATACTGCAACATATCTAACATATATAGGACTGCTTGCCATCTAGGGGAGGGGGTGGAGGGAGGAAGGGGAAAAATTGGAACAGAAGCGAATACAAGGGATAATGTTGTAAAAAAAATTACCCTGGCATGGATTCTGTCAATATAAAGTTATTATAAAATAAAATAAAATACATAAAAAAATCTTTCCTTCCTATTGTGTTTCTTCCCTATAAATTCATTCAAATCTCATGTGGATTCACTTATGCCAAGGAGTCTTCCTTGATTAACTCTATCCTACCATGAATTTTCCTTTACTTTTAATTCCCTGAGCACTTTATTAATGGGTACAATTCACTATCTGCCTATGGTTATGAATGTGTTTTATGGACAAATATCACAAACTTTATTTTTTAAATAGTATTTTCCCTCAGTTACATGTCAAGAAAGTTTTTAAGCATACATTTTTGCATGATTTTGAGTTCCAAATTTTTCTCCCTCACTCTTTCCCTTTTCTCTCCTCTTGTGAAATGGTAGGCAGTTTGATATAGTTTATATATGTGCTATCACATAAAACATATTTCTATATTAGTCACAGTTGTGAAAGAAGAAACATATCAAAAGGAGAAACACAAGAAAGAATAAAGTGAAAAATATGCTTTGATCAGCATTCAGAATCCATCAATTCTTTATCTGGATATGGATAGCATTTTCTTTTATGAGTCCTTTGTACTTTGTCTTGGATCATTGTGTTGCTAAGAAAAATTGAGTCACTGACAATTGAGCATCACTCAATTTTCTCCTGGTTCTGCTCATTTCACTTTGTATCAGTTCATACAAATCTTTCCAGATTTTTCCCGAAATCTGCCTGTTCATCATTTTTATTGCACAATATTTTTCCATTACATTCATATATTACAACTTGTATAGACATTCCCCAATTGATGGGCATACTTTTAACTTCCAATATTTTGCCACCATGAAAAGGACTGCTATAAATATTTTTGGTACATTTAAGTCTTTTTCCCTTTTTATGATCTTTTGGGGGTACAGATCTTATAGTGTTATTTCTGGATTAAAGGGTATGAACAGTTTTATAGCCCTTTGGGCATAGGTCCAAATTGTTCTCTAGAATGGTTATATCAATTCACAATTACACCAAAAGTTCCTTAGTGTCCCAATTTTTTCATATACTTTCCAACATTTATCATTTTCTTTTTTTGTCATATTAACCAATCTCATAGATATGAAGTGTATTTCTCTAATCAATAGTGACTTAGAGCACTTTTTCATATCTAATTTCTTCATCTGAAAACTGCCTGTTCATATCCATTGATCACTTATCTATTCACAAGTGGCTTTTATTCTAATAAATTTGACTAGGTTCCCTATATATTTGAGAAATAAGGCATTTGTCAGAAATACTTACTATAAATATTGCTTCCAGCTTTCTGCTTTCTAATCTTGGTTGCATTGGTTTTATTTTGCAAAAGCTTTAAAATTTAATATAATAAAAATTATCTATTTTATATTTTGTAATATTGCTATCTCTTTGGTCATGTATTTTTTCCTTCGCATAGATCTGACAGATAGACTATTCCTTGCTCTTCTAATTTGATTATGCTGTCATCCCGTTTGTCTAAATCATGATTATTACCTGTTCATTTCCCTCCATCTTATTTATTCTTTCTCCTGTTTGTCCTCTCATTCCTTTCACCTCTTCATTATTGTTCAATTTCTGTCTACCACATCCCCTGATCTGTCTTCCTTTCTGTCACTTCTTACTCCTCATCCCTTTGCTAATCTCTTCTTCTCCTAAATCAACTGATTATGTATATATTATTCCCTCTTTGATCCATTGATGAGAATATGATTCAGGTGATGCTCAAAGCCCACCCTCGCATATTCTCCTCCACTATAATCTATCTTTTGTGCTTCTTCATGTGAAATAATGTACCCCATTCAACTTTTCCCTTTCTTTTACACCCAGCGTAGTTTTTCTCATCTCTTAATTTTTTTATGTAATTCTATTTAATTTCCCTCATACTTGTACCCTCTGTCTGTGTATATTCCTTCTAACTGTACTATTAGTGATAGAATTTTTAAGAATTACAAGATCCTTTTTCCTATGTATGTACAATTTATCTCAGTTGAATCCCTTTAATTTTCTTTTTCTCTTTTTACCTGTTCATGCTTTTCTTAGGTCTTGATATTGAAAGTCAAATTTTTGGTTCAGTTCTGGTCTTTTCTTTATGAGAGCCTGAAATCATTCTATTTCATTTAATGATCATTTTCCCCTTAAAGTATTATACTTAATTTTGCCAAGCAAATGATTCTTGGTTTTAGTCCTAGCTCCCTTGCCTTCTGGAATATCATGTTCCATGACCTCCAAGCTTTTAATGCTGCAGCTTGTCAAATTCTATGTAATATTGATTGTGACTCCCCGATATTTGAATTGTTTCTTTCTGACCTCTAGTCTGATAATTCTGAAATTTGGATATCATGTTCTTTGAAGTTTTTATTTTGGAATCTTTTTCTTGATTGGTGGATTCTTTCAATGCCTTGAACATCTGATTCCTGGACATCAAGACAGTTTTGCTCAAAATCGACACTTCTTTGATCAATTTCCTTGATAATTTCTTGAAAGATGCAGTCCAGATCCTCCTTTTGATAATGGCTTTCAAATAGTCCAATTATTTTATATTTTCTCACCTGGATCTATTTTCCAGAACTTATTTTAAATGCCATGAGATATTTTACATTTTTCCTTCTCCCACCAGTCTTTTGAATTTGTTTGACTGATTCATTATCATCCATTTGCCTAATTATAACTTTTAATGTATTGTTTTCATCAATTAGCTTTTATTATTTCTTTCCCATTTGACCAATTGCACTCTTTAAGAAGTTTTCTTCAGTGGATTTTTGATCTCCTTTTCTGTTTAGCCAATTCTACTTTATAAGTAGCTTACCAAGCTGTTGACTCTTTTTTTTCCATAATTCTCTTGCATCATTCTGATTCTATTTCCCAATTCTTCTTCTCCCTCTCCTATATAATTTTGAAACTACTTTTTGAGTTTTTTCATGAGAACTTTCTGGGCTTCAGTCGATTTCTCATTTTTCTTTGGGATTTTGCCCATAGGTATTTTGGCATTTTTGTCCTCTTCTGAGTTTGTATTTTGACCTTCCTTGTCACCAGAATAACATTTTGTGGTTAGATGATGATGATGATTAGTTTTTTTGGCTTTTCCCTTTCTTTTAATTTGAACTCTGCTCCCAAGGTGGAAGGGGTACTGTTTCAGGCTCCCTGTGCCAGTGCCTACAGGCCCTGGCTAATTTACTTGCTGCTGCATTGATATTGCCATGAAGCTCACTGGGGACCTTAAGTCTGCTGCTGCTCTGAGGGAGTGAGATAGGGGGTGGTGGGTGCTACTGGAGACATAAGAGTCTGGTGGCTCACCTGCCACTCAACTGGGGCTGTATTTGCTGTGTTTGGCATGTGTTGAGCTCTGATGCTCAGGCACCTGCCTGGCCAGAGCTACACTGAAGCACAGGGAGATCCTACTGTAGAGGATGCCCGTCTGCCAAGTATACACTGAAGCACGTGGCAATTCCCACTTCATCCTCTCTTGCTGCTTTGCTGAAATGAACCTCTCCTGCCAATCCTCCAAGTTTCCTAGACCTAAATGATGATTTCACACTGTCTCCTTGTTGGTTCTTCTGCTCCAGAACTGTTCTGGAATGCTATTCCATGGTTGTCTGGAGGTGAATACTGCTCACTGCTCACGCCACCATCTTGGTTCCTAGAAGTCTAGACCCAGCTTTACTTTATATAAAATAACATTCGAGAATCCTCAGATCATTGCTGTCAGAATTGGAACATTGGGGATGATGTAGGCAGCTAGGTGACACAGTGCAAATCTAGGCAGAGCCTGAAGTCAGGAAGATCTGAATTCAAACTCTCACTAGATGTATGGCCTTTGGAAAATCACTCAATCTTCATCTCTTGCAGTTTGCTCAACTGCAAAATGGTGAGAAATACCTCCCAGAGTTATTGTGGGAAAATGAGATAATATTTGTAAAAGATTCCAAAATAAAACAGTTTTTTTTGCTGTGCAATTTGTATCCAAGCCACCACAATCCCTTTGGAGATTATCGTGGCAAAGATACTGAAGTAGTTTTCCATTTCTCCTTCAGCTCATCTTATAGATGAGGAAATTGAGAAAACAGGGTTAAGTGAGTTGCCCAGGGTCACACCTGTCTGTGACTGTCTGAGGCTAGTGAGTATCTGAGGCTGGATTTGAACTCATGAGGCTGAGAATTCCTGACTCTAGGGGTGGTACTCTATCTACTGCGTTTAAATGCCTGGCATTTAATATGCCTTTAATAATTATTTTCTTTCTTTCCCTTTTTCTTCCCTTCCTCCATCCCTTCCTCCCTCTCTCTCTCTCCCTCTTTCCCTTTTTTCCTTCCTTCCTTCCTCCCTCCCTCTTTTCCCTCTTTCCTTCCTCCCTCCATTTCCTTTCCTTCCTCCCTCCATTTCTTCTTTCCTTCTTCCCTCCCTCCTTCTTTCCCTCCCTTCTTCCCTATCTTCCTTCTTCCTTTCTTCCCTTTCCCTCCCTCACTCCTTCCCTTCCTCCCATCTTTCCTTCCTCTTTCCTTTCCTCCTTCCCTCCCTTTCTTCCTTTCTCCCTCTCTCCCTCCATTTCTCCCTTCCTCCTCTCTCCCTTTTTTCCTCCCAGACTTCCTTCTTCCCTCCCTTTCTTCCTCCCTCTCTAGTTCCCTCTCTTTCTTTCCTCTTTTCCTTCCTTCCTTCCTTTCTTCTTTCCTCCTTCCCTCCTTCCCCATCTCCCTCTCCTCCTTTCCTTTCTCCCTCTCCCTCTCTCCTTTCCTTCTTTCCTTTCTTCCTTCTTTCCTTCCTTTCCTTCCTTCCTTCTTTAGTCATGTAATATGTTGGAAAGAGCTCTTGCTGATTTTAAAAAGAAAAGAATTTGGATCCCAGCTCTGTCATTTGCCAGTTTTAAGTTCATTTTATGATATTTTTTTGAGCTTCCATTACTCCATCAATGAACTTGAATTTGAGAGATGGAAGGGATTGTAGCGACGACATTATGCTGCTTTGTTTAATAAGTGACTCTTCAAGAGGAAAAAAAACAACTAAACATCAAAACAAAACATTATACACTTTTAAGCTTAATCTGCATCTTCCCCATCTTAAGTTTACAGAGTCAATGAAACAAGAAATAGGGCACTGATTTGTAATAATTACCCATTTCTAAGTTATAAATGTTATACTGAAAATTTAATGATTGGCTATGGAATAGAAGAATAGTATAATTTCATTTTTGTATAGACAAGGAAAATGAGGTCCAGAGAAGGGATATTACCAGGATAAGTCCACAGATTGTTCAGTGGATAGAGTAAGAGGGCTGAAGTCAAGAAGGCTCATCTTCCTGAATTCAAATCTTCCATCAGATACTTACTAGTTATATGACCCTGGACAAGTTACTTAACCCTGTTTACTGCAGTTTCTTAGCCTGTAAAATAAATTGGAGAAGGAAATGGCAACCCAGGCCAGTATCTTTGCCAAGAAGATCCCAAATGGGCTCAGGAACAGTTAGATACGGCAACAACAACAACAAAATCACACAACTAGTATGGATCAAGGTCAAGGTCAGGTTTTAAATCCAGATCTGGTAACTTTCTATTGTATTATGCATTTTTGTAGTAATTACTGGCATCCCTTCTACCTCTCAATTTCACAACCCTACATTTTACAATAGAAGAAAATGCAGTCCAAAGAAGAGGATTCAGTCCTAAACAAGTCTTTATTAAATGCATATTATGAGCTAGGCATCTTGCTGAATACTGGAAATGCAAATTAATGGAGAAAATAGTTACTGTCTTCCAGAAGCTCATATTTTAATGGGGAAGAAAACCCATATATAAATAGGCATATACAAGATACATATAAAGTAGATCCAAGATCCAAGTTAACTTTAGAGAATAAAGCATTAGCTGCTGGGAAGACTGAGAGCTGCATAAAGTGGTATTTGAGCTGGGTTTTAAAGGAAATCAGAGATTCTGAGAGATTGGTGAAAGAGAAGAGTCCTAAGTAAAGGCTTATGCCTTGCAGTATCAATAAAAAGCAGAGTGAGGATTTGACTTTGGATCTTTGGATGCCCCATCCCTAAGTGGTTCCTACATTACCTCATGGATGACAGAAGTTGCTGCTGCTTGTGCTTCTATCTGAACCCCTCCCTTCTTTCTCCCATTTCTGGCCTTCCTCCCAATCTTCTTCAATAAGGGGGAGGGGAATCTAAGGGGCTTTAGGAAGCACACTCTGGATCTTGCAAAGACACCCAACACATTGTTTAAAACAGTTTTGTCCTTGTAAATTATGCTAAATAAACCACATTTAAAAAATAAGTTTGTAGAGGATTAGCAAGTGTCTAATGAATGCAAATCTGTGACATAATAGAGCTGGGTAAATATATTTTAAGTAATCAGCGTGGAAGATTACTGACAGAGAGCTGACTATTGAATCTTAATTAAAATTGTATTCTGAGAACCGTCACTTAATACATTACTCTAACAACCAAAATGATAAACAAAAGGCAGCTTAAAAAATAATTTGGGTGGGGGGAGAAGGAGAAAGAAGAGATGGATACAAGTAATTAGCACAAATGCAGGGAAGGTTTCCCCCCACTGAGGTAAGAACTACCACAGACGAGAGAGAGAGAAAGAGAGAGAGAGAGAGAGAGAGAGAGAGAGAGAGAGAGAGAGAGAGAGAAAACCCTAGAACCCTAGAACCCTAATCCCGACGGCCTTTTCTGGGAATCATCCAAATGAGGTCTTAGGGGTAAAAAGAAGTGGAAGAAGAACATTTGGAGAGCAGAAGATTGGGTTAAGAAAAAAATGCATTAAGAGAAAGGAGGAAAAAAGTACAGATGAAGTTGTGGTCACAGTAAAGAAAGCAGCAGCAGACTCAAGAGATAAAGAGACAGAAACCATGAAATGAAAGTTGGTAACAAATGTCAGAATCAACCACAATGGAGGAAACCATTTGTAAGAAGGGACAGTTACTATGGGTAGTGGTACAGGAGGAAAGGATAATGCAGGAGGATATCAGCCAGCAAGAAAAAAAAAAGAGAAAAAAAAAAACATTTTGGAAGAATGGAACCTCCTTGAGGGCTGGGAGTTTGTCTCCACATCAGATTGGAAGCTTTCTGAATGCAGGACCTATCAGACTGATAGCTCCCTGAAAGCAGGCATTGTCCAGGAGCTCCTCTGGGTGAGACTGTATCTCCCTTAACATTTTGGGAGCTTCTTTAGGAAAGGGTCTCAACCTTCCCTTTCTTTTCTTTACCTGTGTCTAAAAATAATAAGTCAGTTTGTTTCCACTAGCAACTGGTAACTAACAAGTTATATGATTAGATTAAATCCTTTGTTGTTTTTAATTGGGCTGTCAATAATAATAACAATCTGCAGTAGTTTTTATTATATCTTGAAAGGTTTAAAAATTCTTTTCCTCATAGTAACTTTAACTTTGTGAGCCCTCCCCAGGGTGAGGATTGGAGGTGTGATGAGGCCCTCATACTTTGCTTTCCAAGAGGGTAGTTCCAGATCAGCAGCTTGTTGTAATTTTGTTGTAATTTTCCCCTCCTCTAATTTTCTCTAATCACTTTTTCTGGTTCTCTTTTTTCTGCTTTTGTCTTATTCTACCTTGCTTATTTATTTGTGTAAGATTTTCTGATTTACACTTCTGCTAGATAATTAGCTCTCTGAAAGCAAGGAGAGTCTTTTTTTAACCTTTGCATAATTTCTCAGCACCCAGTCTCTTGCATACTTAATTGATTAATACTTAATTGCCTAATTGATTGATAATTGATTGAGGATAATTGTGTAGATATTATTTCACCATTTTCCAGATAAGGGAACTGATTTCTCCAAGTAGAAAATTACCCATGGCTGCACTGTTACTTTCAAAGATGAGATTCAAATCCAGATCTACTAAGTTCATATAAAACTGCTAGTCTTTACCATAGTATCTTGTTGCCTTTCACACATTCTTTTTCTTGGCTACTGAGATAATAACATTTGCTGGGAAAGAAGTGAATCTTCAGGTCCCTAGCTGATGTAGCTTCCCTGTAAAGCCACAGGGGACCAGCTTACAGCTATAAGTCAAGAAAAATATTGTGGTGAGGAGAGAGCAGTGAGAGAAGAAAACTGTTCCAGTAAGGCTGAAGGTTTATTACAGAGAAGACCAGGCCTGGTTTCATGTTTAAAAGTGAAAAGAAAAATATGAGAAAGAGGGAAAGGGAGACAGGTAGAGATGTACCTGGAAAGGGGAGAGTGAAGGAGGAATGTATAGAAAGGGAGAGAAAGAGGAGAAAGTGGGAAGCGAGGAATGGAGATAAGAAAACGGAAGAGGGAGAAAAGGAAGGGAAGAGAAAGAAAAGGGATTGATAGAGAGCAAGATAGCATGGAGAATGAAGAAAAAAGGAGGGGAAAGAAGGATGAGGATACTGCAGAAGAGTGAAGAAAAAAGGAAAAGAAGAGGGGAAATGAAGAAAGAAAGGAAAATGAAGAAAGAGAAGAAATGGGGAAAGGGAATAGAAAGAAAGGAAGAAGAGGAAAGGTTAAGGAGGAAGGGAGGGGAATGGAAAAGGAGGATAACAAAGAAAAAAGAGTTTTCTTGGGAAAAGTCCAAGCTAAGATGGTTTTTAAATATAGAATCAGCCTTTGTCCCTGTACATCTCTGCTCCTCTCCTCTGTTCCCTCATCCCAGTCCCTCACTATGCCTGCCTTCCCTGTCTGCACTACTACTGTGCTACTCTAGACAGAAGAGGCAACATTTAGCAGATGGCTGGCTCGATATTTGTGATATCTTGCCACCCTGATTTCCATTTAAAAGATACCTTAGCAACCGATGAAGGTGCCACAATTTCTCAAGCCAGTAAATCATGCAAGATGCCTGACTCTGTTTAAGGTAAAAGGAAACGGCTTCTCTAGGGTGCTCCAGGTCTAGAAGAGTGTGAATTAATAAGAGGAGGAGAGGAGGATTCAAATTTGCCTTATAAAGAGCCAGCTTTGCAGGTGCATGGCATCAGGTCTCCTGGACTCAATTGCTTCTTCCTTGAACAGAAACTTTGGTTTCCATAAATCACACTAACCTTTCTCATCGAGTCAGGATCTCTGCCTGTTCCAGGAGACAGGGGCAAGAGAAGCTGCTTTTCCTGACCCCTGTGGCAGCTGATGGAAGGGGCCCAGAGTTGGTTACCCTGATTTCTGGCAGGAAGCTCCCACCTCATCACTGCCCTGTCATTCTGGTCTATTAATATGCAACAAGAACCCTCTGGAGAAGGTATGAGGCTGAATCACAGCCTGGAGCTCTTGTATTTTGAGGGCCACTGTTGAAAAAGGAAAAAAACACAAGTTAGTTTTCTCACTGATATTGATACTGAGCTTCCTTCTCTGCCCTCCTATTGGAAATTTGGGGAAAAGGAAGAGATGGGATCTCGGTTTTGAGTAAACTCCCAGTCTCATAGCTGAAACTGATAAAATATTTCCAGGTTTTCAAAGCACTTTGAAAGGATTCAAATTTGTAATTGGAAAAGAGAACTCCCCATGAAGAAACTCCATTCAGCAATATGGATGTGCAATTATCCAGTAATTTATAGTATCAGGAAGTTTCCTAGTGGCATTGAGAAGATAAGTACCTTGTCAGCCTCACATGTATATGTCAGAGTGGAAATCAAAACCAGATTTTCAAGGAGTTTCAGCACTCTAACCATTCTCCCTCCCTTAAAACACTTTATATTATCTTATTTGAGCCTTACAATAAGCCTGTAAAAAAGCTATAACTACCCCAAATAGATCACTATTAAAGTTATGCCATCAGACACTTACTAGCTGTGTGACCCTGCCCTATTCACTTAACCTTGTTTGCCTCAGTTTCCTCATCTATCAAATGAGCTAAAGAATGAATAGGCAAACTATTTCACTGTCTCTGCCAAGAAAACCCAAAATGGGATCATGAAGATGAGCAATTGCAAATGAGCAACAATAAAAATGCAAAGAAAATAGAAGACCTCATATCAAAAAAATCAGCTTATGGAATGGGAAAAGTCTTAGGCGTGAATGCCAGAAACTAGGGTTTCTGCTTCTGGGGGTCTTGTGGTCCTGGGATCCTTGATTGATTTTTTTTATGTGGCCAAAGAGAAGAAACTAATCTTTTCTAAGCCTCAGTTTTCTCATCTGTAAAATGAGGAAGCTGGACTATAAGATGCTGAAAATTCCTCCAGGACCTTCAAGATGCTTCACATATATTTGCCACATATGAGACACTAGAATATTTCTTAAATAACAGCCTCAAATTCAAAGTCATACATGTATAATTTTATTGGAGGGCAAATTTTAAATCATATAGTTAATGTGGGTGGAAAACATACTCTTTCAGGAAATGACTGCTCTTGGAAATCATATTTCTCTCAACATTATTATAAAGTGAAGAAATGCATCCTAGCATCCTAGCCCCATTAAACATCTTATTTTTGTCTGCAAGGGATGGATACTCTGGTGATAGAATTTGGCTCACAGTTTTTATTGTGTTAAATAACATAGTTTACTAGTTTAAAATTTTTATATTAAAAAGTTGGATTTCATATATTTTTGGTGTTTAATATTTCAGTAACATTTTAGTTCAGCTTAAGTAATTTAAAATGCACCTTCACAAGCTCTCTATCTAGAACGTTGACAAGTGCCTTTTTGTTGGGGAGAAAATATGATGCCTTGGTAATAGGTTTTATATGTAGTTATAGGATGATAGAACTTTTTGTATTTTATAACAAAGGCAAAGTTGAAATTAAAATGTTTTAACAATGAAAAAATTCAAATTCAAAGACATAAAGTTATGGGTTTCACCCCAAGTCATGCGCCTCAGGCAGATCTGCTTAATCTTCTTCACACTCTGGGCAGGGACACAGACAAGAAGGAAAGAGAAGATGATGACATTAGCTATATTCAAAAATTCAAAAGAGTAAAAGGATAGAAGAATAGATACATCCGTCAATCATGGTCCTGGTTACTATTATGAAAGATGATAATTTGTTACCTACAATACATTTTTATGCCTTGGTTTTAATAGTAATGTGAAAATATTGGCTGCTCCTGAGACCCGGGTGAAATGCTTATGACTGTATAAAATTCAACCTAATTCTGAAATTCAAGCACATTGGGATGATTTATTGACAGAACATGAAGACTGATGAAGAAAAGGCACCATCATACTGAAATGCAGGAATGCTGAATTTAGACTCAGGAGAATTGGGTTTGATCCTTGCCTCTTAATGCTTAGTAACAATATGACCTTGGTCATTCTGGGCCTCAGTTTCTCCCCTTGTAAATTATGAGAATTTAAACTAGATGATTTCAAGGTTCTTTTCAACTTATAATTGATGAGACTAAGAAAGCAGAAATGCTAAAACTATGTTACAAATAAAAAGAATCCTAATCAGTGAATGAGCCAGGCTGAGTCCTTTTTCTATCTTTGCTCTGTGTTCATATAATGCATTGTGCCTGAGCAGAAGAGGTCAAGGATAGGGACAAGAAAGGTGAAGAGAAGAGATGGTCCATTGTATGATAGGACCTGGAAATATGTGAAGTGTATGCATGAGGGTGAACATTCTAGTGGGTACAAGAGTGTGTTTCTGGATGAACCATGATGCAGGTGTGTGTCCCTGTGAATAAAGCACGAGAGAGAGCATGTGTTCCTGAATGCAGGTGTCTTTTTGTTTCCCCATGAATAGAAGGGTATCTGCATTCAGTAGAAAGATTGCTGATTTTGAAGTTAGGGCGTGGGCAAAAATACTATTCTTAAATCACTTAACTTTGCTGGACCTCACTTTGCTTCCCTGTAAAAGAAGGAAATTGGTCTAGATGATCTCTAAAGTCACGTCCAACTCAAAATTTATAATTCTGCAATAATAGTAATGCTGCCTCATATTTATAATGATGCTTTAGAAGGAACAGTTAGGTAGTGAAGAGCACAGAGCTCCATCCTGAAGCCAGGAAGAGCTGACAAACTTACTTAGCTGTATAAATTTGGAAAAATCACCTTTTCCTCAGTTTACTCATCTGTAACATGAGCTAGATAAGGAAATGGCAAACCACTCCAGTACCTTTCCCAAGAAAAAAGGTCCAAAAGCAGTCATGAAAAGTTGAACACAACTGAATAGACTAACCAAGCAACAACAACCAACAGAAGAGTTTATTTTTGGTGTTGGGTTTCCCTATCTCTCCCAGGCTGGGAGTGCAAGGGTCCCTTATGTGTTCAACCCCACTATTGATCTGCCCTGAAGTTTCGACCTGTTTTGGTTCTTCCAAAGTTTCACTGCCGATATGGTGTTTGGATATCCAGTTTCCTTTAGCCCTACTGTACCTCAGAATTCCTCTCTTCATCCATGAACCTCAAACTCTTCAATAACAGGCTATAAGTGTGTTCCACCACATTCACCCTATAGACATTCAATAATAATTATATAATTGATAATATTAATATTAATGAAGCATAACAAATTAATCTTAATTAAAAATAATATCAATAATTATTACTAGGTGCCTGGCTCTGTGCTAAATGCTTTATAAAGTACTCTGAATAAGCTACACTGCCAGGTTTCAACACCATAAAACATGATGACTCCTGAGTTAAGCTCATCACCTCTAATTTCAGTTCTCAAACCTGGACTGACACCATCTTTTTCAGCCTTCTCACACCTCTGCTAGGAAGCCTGGAGGGTTAAATACCAAACTCTTCCCAGACAAGACAAAGACTGGATTTTTGGGTTTCCCTCTCTTCTGTTGTTCTTTCTGGTTTCAACTTCACAAAACAAGATGCCTCCATGCTTAAAAGCCTTTGATGTCATCCCTGACTGTCCCTCCCTACCTCCATATCTTCAGCTTTCCTGCTTCCTTTTGTATGTTGTTTCACTTTTTAGACTATAAGCTATTTGGAGGCAAGGGTTGTCTTTTTGTTAATTATATATATCCAAAGCTTAACATGTTTGAAACATCGTAGGTGCTTAATAAGTGTTTATTGAATTGGATTAAATTACAAATATTATCTCATTTGATCCTTACAACAACCCTGGGAAGTTGGTGTTGTTTTTATTTTTATCCCTATTTTACAGGAGAAAAAAACTGAATCAAACAGAAATTAAGTGACTTATCATACATGGCATGAGGTCAGTTTGAACCCAGATCTTCCTGATTCCAGACCTGGAATAATAAATAGATATTTTGATTCAGTGCTGAAAGTCTAGACCTGGATCTCAGTCTCAGTTAAAACTCATTTAGTTTTGTGTCTCTGGAAAAGTCAATATCTTCAAATCTTGGTTTCTAAATCTGTAAAATGAAAGTAAGAGTGGATAAATAGCTGACCTTAACGACAGTAAGCTCTGCATTTGAGCTTTACCTTTGACATCTTCTGTGACTTTGAGGTTATCACTTAAACCCTCATTGTTATAAGCAGCCTTCTAAGACTATATATGAAGAGACTAATAAAGGCTGACCTATAGCTCTATTTTGGCGAAGGGTGTTTCCTCACAAGAAGTCCCCCCCTTCATCCAACTTATGATTTTGCTGACCTAGGAAGTTGTCCATGAACAATGTCCTCTATGCCCCTTCAATCCTTCTCCAAAATATAGTTTCAGTTGCCATGAAAATTAAGAGGTTAAGAAATTTTAACAAAACCAGTATTATGGTCAAAGTCATATCTGTCTCTACACCAAAGTCACAAATATGGTACCCCCAAAAAAGGAGTTAACATCTACTTCAAGAGTCCTGAAGAGAATATAGCTATGATGCAGTGTCCCAGAAATCTCAATGCAATTTAAAACTTTGATAGCTTTGTCTATCAAGTTGATTGATTGATTATTGGGTTGATTTAGTAATTGATTTTAACATCACAACAGTCATTTTTCCCATTCTTTTAGTAATGAAATTGAGGCTCAAAGAGGTTAGTCAGAGAGACTGAAGAAGGGACCCCAAAACTCTAAAAATCCTTGAATAGATCTTATAATTTAACTGCCTGACCACCAGAAATCCTAATCTCATTTTGGCTCCCTAAATCTAGACCTTATCAAGACTTATCAACTCAAAAGTTTTCACCAAGGTCAGAGTTTGTGAGAGGCAGAATAGGAACCTATTGCTTCTGAATGATGTGTATGAATGAAAAGCATGTGAGAAAATGAGTGTGTATATGAAATAAAGGTATGTGAAAGAAAGGAGCTATGTGTGTGAATTGAAGATAAGTATGAGTGTGAATGGGAATGTGAGGATGTGTTTGAATGAGAATGTGTTTATGTGAACGAGGGTTCCAGTCAATGAGGCTTTGTATGTGTATGAGAGAGAGGGGGGTCAGTGCTTGTTTGCTAAGCCTCAGTGAGAACAAACACCATTTTGCAGCCCTGTTTTCATTTTCAAACACATTAATCTCCATCCTTGTGATCCATTCCTGCATTATGGGCTGTGGCTAGAGTTGAGGGGGATGCTGAAAGCCCATCCCAGAACATCCCAGCTCACTGCTCATTCTCTTTCCATCACTCTCACCTGGAAGCCTAGTTCCAGACCCACTGTGCACCAAGGGGAGTTTGTGGGAGTGGGGAGTGGTCATTCTGAAAAGAACACTTTGCTTTGAAATTCTCTTTATCTTCAAAGCCTGAGACTGTTTGCTAATGTTCCTTTTATTACCTCTCCTTCCCTCAAAGCCTCATTTACAGATTCCTAACAGTTCTTTCTCATACTCTTTTTTTCCCACTGAGGTCCACTCCCTACTTCATATAACATGCTCATACACAATTCCATTCAAATGCCCTTCACACATGCCCTTCAAACTCATCCTTTTCCAACCTCCTCTCCACTCTCATTCCTCATATTCAACCCCATTTACAAATGCCCTCCCACCTTCCTCCACCAGTCTGCCTAATTTATTTGTTTAGTCACACCCCCATACACATAACTTGCTTCCATTGACCAATCCTATCACCCCCCAAGTCACACATATATACATTCATTCATAGAGGGTCATTTGGATGGGGATGCTCTGGAAGAGGGGACAGTTGTTCTGTGCTAGCAGGATCATTGAGCGGGTTTATGAACTTGGTCTCCCCATCCCATTCTACGTAGTTCTTCTCTCATTTCTCCTCTCTTTCATCATTAAACCTCTTGAAAAAGTTGTTACCCTGTACCTTCAAGGCAATAAGAATTTTTAAAGCAGTTAAGTGCCAAGGATACAAAAAAAGGTAAAAACATTTCTTACTCTCAGGGAACTCACAAAGGCAACGTGAAAATAACTATGTACAAACAAGATATTTTGTTGTTGTTTAGTCATTTCCAGTATCTAACTCCTCTTTCCCATTCTTTGGATGGGTGGGGGGATTTCTTGGCAAAAATACCGGAGTGGTTTGCCATTTCCTTCTCTAGCTCATTTGACAGATGAGGAAACTGAAGTAAACAGGATTAAGTGGCTTGCCTAAGATCACAGCTAATAAGTTTGAACTCAGGTCTTCATGACTCCAGACCTGGCACTCTATTCACTGTGCCACCTAGTTATTCTTTGAAAAAGTTATACATATAAGCAAGCATACACATACATACACACCTGCATAATTAATTTTGTTCTTTAGGGTCCAATTCAAATGCCATCTCTTCCAGGAAGCCTTCCCTAGATTCTCATATTGATTAAAAAAAAAAAAAAAACCTTCCCTTTCTCTGACACTTGACTCCAATTTTAATATAGTACAGCAGTACTTTAGTACTCATTGTTAATTTGGTTCTTGAAGGCACAAGGTGGTGAAAAGGAGTATTAGATGAATTTTTCCCATAAGAAGTACATCTTAAGGCCACAGCCCAACCATCCTGCCCCACGTAATTCCCCAAAGGGACTTCTATCTGCAGACAAACAAGCCCAGCCCAGCCAGATTCCTCCTTTCTTGACCCAACTGGAGTGGTTTACCATTTCCTTCTCCAGCTTGTTTTACAGATGAGGAAATTGAGAGAAACAGGGTTAAGTGGCTTATCCAGGGTCATACAGCTAGCAAATGTGTTTAGATTTGAACCCATGAAAATGAGTCTTTCTGATTCCACACCTAATGCCACATAGTTGTAACCTAATTTATTTAACTTAGTCTCTTCAGAGGACCCAAATTATAATTATAATTCTGCTATTTATTATCTCTTTGGCAGGACTATACCTCCTCCCTATCCAGTTTCCTTATCTATAAAATGAGGGGATGAAGTAAATGATGTCTTTTTTTTAGTTCTTAGCATCTCCCTAAAAGTTTTTCCACATGAATCCACCACCAATAATTATGATTGTTACAAGGCCACTCCTATTTTCCCTTCTGTATTCAAATATTCTGTGAACACAAATGAAAAAGTTGCATATCCCTATCAAAGATTTGGGTTAACAGAAGGAAGCAGTGGTGTGGATAATTCAAAACAGCAGATAATCCAAAAACCATTTCAATTTGGCTTCAAATGCATTCGATGATTTACCTTCCTCATTATGTCTTTCTCAGGCTAAAAATTAAAATTGGCTTCCCTTCCCTAAGTATGCATGAGCTGGATAGTAGGGGAAACCAGGCCTAGAATTATATATTCTTTGTGGATTATTCATAGACAAATCAGGTCCATATTTATACAATGGTATTCAGGGCCCCCATCAGAATAAGAATTCCCTTTTGGTCAGAGAAGTTTAGAATGTCTCTCATGAGATTGGTTTCTTCTTGAGAGTAAGGACTATGTCTTTCTGATCAGATGAAATTTTACCTAAAGTCAGGGTCTATTTTTTCCTCTATGTCTACCCAATTTAGTCCAAGAGTTCACTGAATTTAGGGATTGTATTTTCCAGATGAGAAAGAGAGGTCCCTTTGGATTAGGAATTTATCTTCTTCATCACACTTAAGAATTGTCTATGACTCCTCATATTGGGGGCTTTTGTCCCTCATCTGTCTGGGTACTTTTTCTTTCTGGGTACTTTCTGACTGACCAATGGCAGTATTTTTGGTATCTCAAATTCCAGACCTCATTCTGTTTCACCAGACTTTGCCAGTACTTCCCCACTTTCCCCTAAATTTCTCTCTATTCCTTCCTCATCGGTTCAATCTTTCATAGTCTGACCTCCCAAGCCCTGGACGAAGTGGTCCCTGGCACCTACTGCCAGAACAAATGTTCTATAAGATATCTTAAGAACAGCATGAGACTGAATGCTATTAAGGCCTGAAGACCTTCCCAGGGAAGAAAAGATGCTGTACTATTACAAGGCCTTGTTGTTATTATTTTCCTTCCCGGTTATTATGTATTTGGTAATAGACCAAGCATGGCATATTTAATCTTGTGTTCCTAATAACACCTCTGATTATTAAAATGGAAAGAATTTAGAAAATCAAATTTGCTTCTTGATATGGAGTTTATTCATTCCACTCTGTGGGAGTGGAGGTGAGGGTGGGGATGTGGGCAGTTGGGGCAGAGGCAGCCTGAGGAATTCTACCGCCTGAACCTGTAAGTCCTGCTGGGTTTATGGGTTGATCTGTTTCCCTTCTCATTTAAACGCACACATTTTAAAAAAATAAGTCACCAACCACAGTTTTCAGGGCCTTTCAGGCCTGTGGGTTGAGGCAGGGACATAGGTTCTTTTAAAATTTTTATTTTTATAAGGGAAGATTGTAGTTTATCCTTAGTTCTGGAAGAGGATCATGTAAGTGAGTTGGAATTCAGTGAGGGAGGCTGTGCAAGGTCACCTGCCTCACTTTCCCCTCCTGAGCCATTTGGGTCCATGATAAGATATGGATCAAGATGATTGGAGAAGAGTTCTTGAAGGAGCATAGGAAAACCCTGCTTTTGAAGCTTTTTACCTATGAGTCTATTTCATTTAATCTTCCTTGGCCTCTGTTTTCTCAGCTGTAAAAATGGCCTCTCAGGTCTTTTTCAGCTCCAAATCTATGATTCTTTAAGACTCCCTATTTTCAAAGCTAGAAATTTTTCTTTTTTAAAATTCACATTGCTTTATGAATCACATTGGGAGAGAAAAATCAGAGTAAAAGGGGGGGAAACCATGGGAGAGAGAAAAAAACAGAAAAAAAAAAAGAAGTGAACATAGCATGTGCTGATTTATATTCAGTCTCTATAGTTCTTTTTCTGGATGCAGATGGCATTTTCTGGCCAAAATCTATTGGGACTGCTTTGGATCATGGAACCACTGAGAAGAACTAAGCCTTTCATAGTTGATCATCACACATTCTTGCTGTTATGGTATACAATGTATTCCTGGTTCTGCTTGTTTTGCTCAGCATCAGTTCATGTAAATGCTTAAACTTTTCAATAAGGAGGGTCACATTCATAGGGATTTCCTTCCCTAGGCTTCAGCAAGACCTCACTCTTCCCTATTTAACCCTGACTTTTTGAGCTTATTTCCTGCATAACCTAATCCTATGCTTCCATCCCACCTCCACCTTGAGTTGGATAAGTTTAAATGAGGATTGTGGTCTTCTTTATATCTTACAGAACAGTCAAAGTGGCAAAATGGAGAGAACTCTCTCACCCCCATACTCTTTCTATTAGGAGCTGGAAAAGACTCTAGGGATCATCTGGTCCAACTCTGGTATTTTACAGCCAATGGACACACAGGTAGAAAGTAGGATTTGAACTCAGGTACTCCAGGCTTTAAAGCCAATACTCATTTTACTGTCCCACACTTACCAGAAGCCCAGGTTCAAATTCTGGCTTTGACATGTAAATTTTGGGAGAGTCAGTCAATCTCCCCTGAGCTTCAGTTTCCTTATCAGTTAAATGAGAATAATGATATTTGTATTACTGCTTCACAGATTGCTAAGGAAGATCAAATGAAAGCATATAAGTAAACACTTTGTAAATTGTTAATTTACACAATTTACATGCACTATTATGGAAAACAGCTTGGCATCCATCTTCTGGAAGATAAGGAAAGCTGTTTCAGGTTCTAATTATCAGCTCTGGGCAAGACACTTAACTTTCTGGAATTTCTATCTCTACATTGGAGAAATGGAATGGGCTAATTTGTATTAGTGGTATTTATACTACCTGCCTGAAAGGTTTGTTGGGAGGAAAACATTTTAGCACTTAATATGCTAAATACAGTGTCCCAAAAATCTTTACTGCAAAACTGCATTAAAACTTTTAGGAAACCCTGTATATGTGATTTATTTCAATTTCTCAGTGTCTCCTCCCCTATTCCTCATTACTAACCACATTTACCTCAAAGAAGCCAGTCATGTAGAGAATGAGTTTAGGCTGAAATTGCATTCTCCTCAGGACATTAGAAAGTCTTTTTTCTTTATGTCCATTTCTCAGATTCTCCCTGGCATAGGAGAATTCTCTCTGTAAAAAGCAAAGCAGGTGCAGAAGGAGAGGCCCCCATCAGTTATTATATGAAAACATAACATCTTTTCTTTCTCAATCCCCTCCAAGGAAAGAAAATTTTTAAAAAGAGAATCATTGGAATCAGACTCAAGTGATATAAATACGAATTCAGTTGGGCTTTTCCAGCTTGGAATCCAAACTTTGCATGGGCTGACAAGTTGATCAGATAAAAGCATCTTTTGCTATCAGGATGGCACATTTAAATTTTTATTGCAAACACCAGGCTCCATTACCCAAGGCTTTTCACTCTGCATTCCTAATATTGTCTTTCTGTATGCTGGAGTGTTCATTCTCCAACTCCCCACTCTGCTGACTTGGGCATTCAAAAATTCTCCAAACAGAACTGGATTTTAGATAAAACCCTTGTCTCTAGCCCTCATCAAGGACCTCACTGGGCTTCTTTTTTATTTTCCTTTCTCTCTTCTCATTCCTTTATCCCTCTATTTTTTCTTCCTCTTTTCCCCTTATTTCTTTTTGTTCTGTTATCCTTTCTTATTATGACTTTGGATTCTTCTTTTTTTTTCCTTTCCTCTTCCTTTTCATCTATCTTCCAAATATTCCAATCCATGCAGTAGATTCTGACTTAGTGCTCCATTCAGGACAGCCTGGATCAGACATTTTCAGCAATTTCTCTTCACTACAGGATCAAGTCCAAACTCTTCAATCTGATTTTTTAAATTCATCTACAATCTGAATCCATTCAGCCTTTCCAATTTCAAATGATGATAATAAAATAACAATAATAGCTAATACTTATATAGCTTCTTCTATATGACATGTAAATGCTTTACAATTATTATCTCATTTGATCATTATCTCATTTAATCATCACAATAACCCTGGTGGTAGATGCTACTATTTCCCCCATTTTACAGATGATAAAACTGAGGCAAACATATGTTAAGTGATTTGTTTAAGATTATATGTAGCTTTTTGTGTCTGAGGTCAGATCTGAATTCAGTTCTTCCTGACTTCAGGCCTGGTGATCTATCTACTGAAGCATCCAGCTGCCTACTTATATTACCCATTGTTCTTTGATGTGTTTTGTATATTAAGCCCGAACAGTTTATTTGCTCACATAAATGTGAATTATTATTGTTATTATTATCAATCATCCAAAACATATCTTTTTTCCTTTAAAAATATTTTATTTATCTCATTAGATATTTCCCAACTACATGTAAAAGAAATTTAACAATCATTAAAAAAATGAATTCCAATTCTCTCCCTCCTTCCTTTCCCTTTCCTTTTCTTGAGGTTGCAAACAATTTGACTTCAATTATACATAGAAGTTCATACAAAGCATATTTTCATATTGGACATGTTGTAGAAAAAAACAAAAACAAAATAAAACATCAAAAATATAGAAAGTAAAAAGAAATATGTTTCAATTTGCATTCAGAATTCGTTGGTTCTTACTTTAGTCATGTATAGCATTTTTCATGAGTCCTTTGTAAGTATGTTGAATCATTGTCTTGTTTAGATTAGCTAAGTCATTCACAATTAATCATCCTTATAATACAGGCGTTACTTTGTACAATATTCTCTTGGTTCTGCCTATTTTACTTTGTATAAGTTCATATGAGTCTTCCCAGGTTTTTCTGAAATCATCCTGCTCAGTGTAGCATAATAGTATTCCATTGCAATCATGTACCACAACTTGTTCATGCATTCCCCAATTGATGAACATCCCCTCAGTTTCCAAATTTTTCCAGAATGGTTACACTAATTCACAACTCCACCAATAATGTATTATTTCCCCCTACAATTCACATGCGATTTTTCAGTATCTCCTCCAGCATTTTTCATTTTCCTTATCCATCATGTTAGCCAAAGATCTGTTTTATTTGTTTTATCTTAACCAATAGTGATTCAGAGCATTTTTATGGTACTATTGATAGCTTTGATTTTTTTCTTCTGAAAAATGTCTGTTCTTATCCTTTGACCACTTATCAATTTGGGAATGGCTCTTTTTTTATATACATAAATTTGGCTCATCTCTTTATGTATTTGAGAAATGAGTCTTTGAGACAGAGAAATTTGTTGCAAAAATGTTTCTCAGGTTCCTATTTTCCTTCTAATTTTAACTTCATTAGTTTTGTCTTCTAAAGTTTTTTGATTTCATGTAATCAAAATGATCTATTTTACTTGCCATAGTTCCCTCTACAAACTCTTTCCTCATTCATAGATCTGATAGATATTTTCCCATGCTCCCTTAATTTATTTACAATTTTTTTGTCTAAATAATTTATTGATTTTTGACTTTATCTTGGTACATAGTATGAGATGTTAATGTATACCTGGTTTCTGACAAACTATTTTCTTATTTTTCCCAATAATTTCTGTTAAATGTTGAGTTTTTATGCCAAAAGCTCAGACTTTGGAGTTTTTTTTTTTTAATTTTTTAATTTTTTAAAACTTTTTATTGACAGAACCCATGCCAGGATAATTTTTTACAGCATTATCCCTTGCACTCACTTCTGTTCCAATTTTTCCCCTCCTTCCTTCTACCCCCTCCCCCAGATGGCAAGCAGTCCTTTATATGTTAAATAGGTTACAACATATCCTAGATACAATATATGTGTGCAGAACCGAACAGTTCTCTTGTTGCACAGGGAGAATTGGATTCAGAAGGTATAAATAACCCTAGAAGAAAAACAGAAATGCAAGCAGTTTATATTCATTTCCCAATGTTCTTTCTCTGGGTGTAGCTGCTTCTGTCCATCTTTGATCAATTAAGGCTCTCTTTATCGAAGAGATCCACTTCCATCAGAATACATCCTCAAACAGTATCGTTGTTGAGATATATAATGATCTCCTGGTTCTGCTCATTTCACTTAGCATCAGTTCATGTAAGTCTCGCCAGTCTTCTCTTTATTCACCCTGCTGGTCATTTCTTACAGAACAATAATATTCCATAACATTCATATACCACAATTTACTCCATCATTCTCCAATTGATGGGCATCCATTCATTTTCCAGCTTCTAGTCACTACAAACAGGGCTGCCACAAACATTTTGGCACATACAAGCCCCTTTCCTTTCTTTAGTATCTCTTTGGAGTTTTTCAAACATGAGATTACCATGATCATTTTAGTCTGCTTTACTGATCCACCACTCTATTTCTTAGCCACTAACAATGGCTTGATTATTACTGATTTGTAATATAGTTTGAAATATGGAACTGATAAGCCACCTTCCTTAACATTTTTAATTGATTCTCTTCATATTCATGACTTTTTGTTTTTCAGATTAGTTATTTTAATTATTTTTTCTACCTCTATACAACAATTCTTTGGCAGTTTGATTGATATGGCACTGAGCAAATGAATTTAATGAAGTAGAATTATCATTCTTATAATATTGGCTTGGCCTACTGATGAACAATCAGTATTTCTCCAGTTGTTTAGATCTACCTTTATTTGTGTGTGTGTAAAGTGTTTTGTAATTGTGTCCATATGATCACTGCTTTTGTTTGCAGCTACTAAACAGAATTTCTCTATTTCTTCTTGCTGGGTTTGGCTGATAATATATAGAAATGCTGATGATTTTTGTAAACTTATTTATATCCTGAAACTTTGCTAAAGTTAACTAGTTTTTAGTTGATTCTGAAGAGTTCTCTAAGGATGCCATCATATCATCTGGAAAGAGTGATAGTTCTGTTTCCTTATTTCCTATTTTTATTCTTTCAATTTCTATTTCTCATCAGTATAGTACTTTTCTAGTACAATATTGAATAATGGTAATAATAAACATCCTGATATTATTGAGAAGGCTTCAAGTTTATTTCTGTTATAGATAATCTTGCTCTTGTTTTTAAATAGATACTACATTTTAAGAAAAGTTTCATTGATTCCTATGTTTTTTAGTTGTTTTCTTTTATAGGAATTGGTATTACATTTTGTCAGAACTCATTTCTATATCTATTGAGATAATAATGGTTTTTGTTCTTTTTGTTACCAATATAGTCAATTAAACTGATTGTTTTCTTAACATTGAACCAGTTTCAATTTTATTAATCTCTCCTTTGATTTTTCAGAATTTACATTTTGGTGTTTAATTGGGGGCTTAAATTTTGTTCTTTCTATCTTTTATTGATGTAAACATCAAAATTATAAAATTTCCCATAAATTTTGGTATGTGATCTCATTTTTGTCATTCTCTTTAATAAAATTGTTAATTGTTTTTATGATTTATTATTTGACCCATTGATTCTTTAGGATTATATGATTTCATTTCTAATTAACTTTTAATCTATGCTTCCACAGATCTTTATGAAATATATTTTAATTGCATTATGGTCTGAAAAGGGTGAATTTAATATTTCTGTGCTTGTCTGCATTTGATTGTGAGGTTTTTATGCTTTAAAATATGGTCAATTTTTATGAAGATGATATGACCATCTAATAAAAGATAAACTCCTTTCTATTCTCAATCAGTTTTCTCCAAAGGTCTACCATATCTATCTTTTCTAATATTCTATTCATCTTAGAACCTTAACTTCTTTATTATTTATTATATAGTTAGATTTGTATAGCTTTGAGGGGGAAAAGTTAAGGTCTCTTATTAGTATAATTTTACTATTTCCTCCCATAACTCATTTAACTTTTTCTTTAAGAATTTGGATGCTAGTGTATACTTAATTAGTGTATACTTCATTGTCTGTGCTTCCTTTTAGCAAGATGTACTTTTTCCTATTTATTTTTTAAAATTAGGTCTGTTTTTGGTTTTGCTTTTGTTTTGTCTGAGATCATGATCCCTACTGGTTCCTTTTATATTTTTACTTAACTGAAGCATAATAGGTTCTGCTCCAGCTCTTTATTTTAACTCTCTGTATGTCTCTTTGTTTCAAGTGTGTTTCTTCTAAACAATATAGTGTTAGACTGTGTTTTCTAATCTATTCTACTATCCACTTTCATTTTATAGGTGAATTCATTACATTCACAGTTATGATTACTAATTGTGTATTTCCCTTCATCTTATTTTCTTTTGATCATCTTTCTCATTTTATCTTCCTCTAAAGTCTGTTTTGCTTCTGACCATTGTCTTATTTTCCTTGCCTTCTCTTTTATCATTCCCTTTAACCTTTCTATTATTCCCTTCTCTCTTTTGGCTAAGGTAGATTTCTATTGCCAAGTGAGTATGTAGATATATTTTCCCCTCTTTAAACCGATTTAAATGTGAGTTTCAAATATTGCCTGTCTCTTCTCCATCATTTTAAAAATTTTTTCCTGTGCACCTCTTTTCATGTGAGATTCTTTCTCTTCCTTCCCCTTCTCCCAGAGAATCCCTCTTTCTCGTCTGACAATTTTTTTTACACCAATCCAATATAATCAACAACCTTCTGTGTGTTCTATGTAGAATCCTTCTAACTAAAATTCTTAGAAACTGTGTCACCTTCCCATATAGAAAGGTAATTGATCCCTTTATGATTTTACAATCGCATTTTTTAATGCTCCTCTTGGGCCTTGTATTTGAAAGACAGATTTTTCTATTCAGTTTTAATCTTTTCATGAGGAATGCTTGAAAATCCTCTATTTTATTAGTTATCAATTTTTCCCCTTGAAAAAAAAATTATATTCAATTTTGCAGAGTAGATATTTTTAGTTGTAATCCCAGCTCTTTTACCTTCTGGAATATCATATTTCAAACTTTTTGCTTCCTTAATATGGTAGCTGCTAGATCTTATGTGATACTGTTAGTTCATGGTATTTGAATGGTTTCTTTCTTATTACTTAAATTATTTTCTTTTTGACTTGGGAACTCTGGAGTTTGGCTATAATATTCCTGGGAGTTTTTCATTTAAGGATCTCTTTCAGGTGGTAATCAATGGATTCTTTTTACATTGTATTAGGATGTTTTCCTTGATAATTTATTGAAATATGATGTTTCACTTCTTTTTTAATCATAGATTTCAGGTAATTCAATGATTCTTAAATTATTTCTTATTTATGTATTTTCTAGGTCATTTGTTTTTCCAATATTTTATATTTTCTTCTATTTTTCCATTTCTCTTAAATTTGTTTTACTGTTCCTTGAACTCTCATGAAGTTATTAGCTTCCTCTTGCTCAATTCTGTTTTCTTTTCTTTTCTTTTCTTTCTTTTCTTTCTTTCTTTCTTTCTTTCTTTTTTTTTTTTTTTTTGATGAAACAATTGGGGTTAAGTGCCTTGCCCAGGGTCACACAGCTAGGAAATGTTAAGTGTCTGAGTCCAGATTTGAACTCAGGTCTTCCTGACTTCAGGGCTGGTGCTCAGTCCACTGCACCATCTAGCAGCTTCCTCAATTCTATTTTCTAAGAAATTACTTTGTTCAGTACTTCTTTTTCCATTTGGCCAATTCTATTTTTTAAAGTATTATTTCTTCAAGGTTGTTTTTCTTTTCTTTTATTGTGTTCATTTTTTTTATCAAGCTGATTGTCTTTTCTTTTTTTTTTTTCTTCCTTTGTTTTCATTTTTACATCTTATTTCCTCTACCACTCTTAGTTACTGTTGAAAATCATTTTCTAGCTCTTACAGCAATTCTTGTTGGACTTGGGTCAAATTCACATTTTTCATTTAGGCTTTTCTTATGGCTGTTTTTCACTTCATTATCTTCTGAGTCTGTATTTTTATCTTTCCTGTCATCATAGTACATCTTATGGTCAGTTTTAAAAAATTTCTCATTTCCCCACCCTATTTTTTTATTGGGAATTTTACATTAATTCTGAGCTTTGTCTTCAAAATGTGTGGTGTGGATAGGCGCTCTGTCTTAATTTTGAGGCTTTTCCATACTACTGTTTTCAGAGCTAATCCTGGGTATTTGGAAGTTTTGGGTGCTTCAAAGGTGTTATGATCTGGAGGGAGATGTGATCTTTTGGTTTTTACTCTGGTCCTTACTCAGGAAGCATCCCTGATTCCTCAAAATTGCAATTGAAACTGCTTTTCAGTGCACCTACTCCCTTGAGTCTGGAAACAGTACTGTTTCTCAGGATCCCTGATCCCTTGGGACCAAAAGCAATATTGTCTTTTGATACTCCCTCTTGACTCAAAGTGCTCCTCGTTACCCTTAAACCATGACCCACAATTGTGTGTTGATAGTAGAGTTGCCAAACAGCATTTGGTCCTATGTCCAGTGATTGCATAGGAGCACTTTGCAATGTATTTCTCACCAGTTGCCTGGCTTGAGAATTCCAAAAGCTGTTGTTTCTATCTCCACCACATAGTCTTACCACTAGTGTTTCATCCATGTGGGCCCTGGATCAGATTCTTTCCCTATGTCCCAGATATCTCTTTCTGACCTCCTATGATATTTTTGGCTGACAGAATGTCTCACTCTGAGCTTTTGTTGATTCTGCCATTCTAGAATTCAATTTTAGGCAATATTTTAAAGTTGTTTAGTAGGAAGAGTTGGGAGAACTCAGTTGAGTACTTTCTCTACTCTCCATCTTGGCTCTACCCTTTCCATTACTACCATTTCCAATGGAAATTTCCATTTCCATTCCATTCCATAAGGGCAAGGACTTCATTTTTTCAAAGCATGCTATTCAGGGAACTCTTCCATGATCTTCTTAGTTTATGAGAACTTTATCTCTCAAATTTCAAATAAAATCTTATTTTCTAACTTCCTAATTCCCTATGCTACAATAGTGTTTATTACATCTATATATATTTATACTATATCCTTCTTGGAGAATGCATGCTCCTTGAGGGGACTCTGTTATCTAAAATCTACATTTCCCTCAGAATACAGAAAGACATTATGCACACAGTAGGTATTCATATTTATATTACTGTCTATGCTATGCTATCTTATCCCATCATTTCTTGTTCTCCTTTTCTACCCCTCACAACACAAAACACAACATGAAGAATATGATAGATACATATTCACCCATGTATACATATATACATACATACATACATATACACATATGTATAATTTGATTGATTGATTTTTATATATTATGTCTATAAATTATCCTTCCCACCCCATGAACCCCCCAAGTTTAGGGATATACATAAGCATTCTGTCCTTCCATACTACCTGTTTGGGTACAAATGAAAGAATTGAATGGAAGGAGAATTTCCAACTTACCACTGGCTTTGTAGACATATATTAAAAAAAAAAAAGAAGCTAATCTGGAATTGTGTTGCTGGTTGTAAAAAAAAAAATCAAGTAAGATACAATTGTTTGTATGGGGCAAAGAGAATGAAGTAGAGAAATAAATATTGATGTTATCATTTTAGCTCCTTTGTCCACACAAATGTTTGACTATCAATTAGTAGTTCTCTAATTCTTCTCATTTCATGGATGATATAACTGAGACCCAAAAAGGTCATAGGCTTCTTCTAGGTCACAAAGTGAATTAATTTCAGATAATACCTGGAAATAAGAAGATAGGACTTATAGTTGTGATTTCATTGTCAGATAGTAGTCATGTATTAGAGGGCTCACTATTGCTTAGCTGAGTAAAAAAAGAAAAAAAATCTTTTCTTCTGTTCCCAACATACCTCATCTCATTCCTGATTAGACTGGGCTGGATAACCATGTTGAGAGTTGGCCAGACAACAGCTGGCAGTCCAGCCAAGTGGCACTACCCACCTGGCTGCTTTTGCCTGATGAAGAAGCCATATTGGGCCAGCACCTGGCAAGACTCAAGTCCCTTTTTCTCTCCAGCCTAAAGGGAATTCATTAGTTCCAGATGCTTTGTTATGCCCCAACCTGTCCTTCCCTGTCCTATTTTCTTATCACCACGACTTCAGACTCCATCTCCCTGGCCTTTTTAATTTGAGGCAGGTCACTAGGAATGGCAAGACCAGTCTTAGGTCAGGAGAAAAGACTAAAGAAAGGACCTCCAAAGTCATTGTTCCTGTTCATAATACATAGTAAATTTAGTAAGAAAGGAGATGCCTCATCACATAAGAAATCAGATCTATTCATTAAATTTTTATCCTTTGAGAGGTAGGTACATTGACAAATATAACTACTCAGAAACTGGCAGAGGCAATCTATGAAGTTGGGAGAAGTTGAGAGATCTTTTAATCTCTCAATTTATCTATATTTGATCATATGAGTTATTTGCAAGTGGTGTAATCCTTGAATCAACAAGCATTTATTTAAAAATTATAAATCACCTATTATGTGTCAGGAATTGTGCCAAATTCTAAGACTCTTAAGACAACAAGAAAATAGTTTCTTCCCTCAAGGAACTTATATTCAATGAAGAGGTAACATATAGACATGTGAAGAAGCAGATTTATTGTTCCCTGTCCTGGTTTTAATCAATTTTGCTCTCTCCCAGGGAACACATGCAATGAAAGAGGATTTTATGATGCCTCATTCCATGGTGCTGACTACAGTACTCATTGATACTACACAAGGGAGTTCATACAGTCTCTAGTGAAAACAAAAGCTCTTGGGTTTTAGAAGGTCAAAAGATTTAAAACTGAAAGGACCATAGAGACCACCTAGACCAACCCATTCATTTTCATAAAAAGGAGTCCCTGCAAAGAGAGAAATAATTGGTCCAAGGTAGACTTTAGGGAAGAGGAAATGGCTTACATTTTCATCCTGAAATTGGCAGGAAAAGATTTTTGGCAAAAATGTGAAGGTAAAATCTTCTGTACTTTCCCACTTCTTTTTGGTGATTTTTGCCCTTTAGGTATCTGTTGACCCCTAGATGACTATTTCTTTCTCCAAATTCACAAAGCCTGTTCTTCCTGGTAACTGCCTTGTGCTTTGTAACCATCCTTTCCCCTTTAGATCTTATCAGAATCAACTATCAGAATTTGTGGAAAAAACACTAGTCTGGGGCATAAGGAAACTGGGTTTCAATATTGACTCTGCCTTTGATCTCAGTCAAGACATTTTATTTCCTGGAGCCTCAGTTACCTCGTCCATAAAATGAAGTTGTATTAGACAATAATAATACCTACTATTTATATACTCTCCTAAGGTTCACAAAGTGCTTTACATACATTATCTCATTTGATTCTCCCAGCCACCAAATGAAGTGGGTATTTGTGTGACTTGCCAGTGTGATTAAACATCAGAAATAAAATTTGAACCTAGCTTTCCCTGATAGAGTGCTAAAGTCAGCACTCTAACTACTTTGCAAACTCTAGTTCCTCCTTAGGAACTTAGAACTCCTTAGCTGCTATCTAAGACTCTAAGATTTATTAATGAATCTTTAATGAAGAAATTTTAGGTGGTAGTTAGACTGTCAAAAGAGATATTTTGGGGGTTATAGGCTTACCTTTCTAATCATATTAGATAGATTGCCTCTGGCTATGCATAAGACTGAGCTAGGAAAGGGAAAAAAACCTCAGGCCTCATTTATTGCTCTAAACAGAGGAACTCTATACACATATCACTGTACTTGGTGGACTAACTAGTATCATAGTGGCTATGGCTAAATCACAAACACTCCAAGACACTGGGGTACCACAGACAGATGATTATCTTTATCCTAAGGCCGGGTACCTTAAGTCCATACTGTATGAATAGAGTTCAATATTGAGGCTGACCCCTGAAATTGTTCTCTGTCATTAATTTTGTCCCTCACTCTGAGAATTGCCTCTATGGAATCTCACAATATAGTTTCAATTTGGTTCAAGTCCATATTTTTATAGATATGAGTCAAGGAATCATCAGACCTCATATAAAGTACTCAAGGCCACTCAGATACAGAATAGTATTTACTCCAATCTTCAGAAAATGTAGAAAATACATAAAGGATTCAAATAGTCCATAAACAAACAACAGAATCCTTTTCTCTCTGATGAGTCCCATTTTTTCCCCTAGAGTCAGATTCATAAAATCCCACGTGGTTTAGGTTCCCCTTGAAAAGGAAATGAAATTGAGGTTGATAGAAAGGCAACCCTTTTATATTCCAGTGAATCCTACTTTAGGAAATTAGGAATCCATACAGGCTTCTCTAGTCTCATGACACTACCCTGAAGGACTGGGCTCCTCTTGTAAGGGAAAAAAAAATGAGGTTCCTATAGAGGTAATATATCTGTACTGTTCAAATAATTCAGGCAAGACTCATGTCTTTTGGTCTCCCATATGATGACTTTAGTCCCTAGTTACTTCTCTATTTTCAGGGACCATTTTCTTGATTTTCTTTTCCCTCTAAGAGATTTATGGTGCTCAGAGATTCTTCTTTCTCTCACTAAGTCACTGAATTCTAAGAAGCTAGCTTCTCATCAAGAAGCTAGCATTGACAACAACTCTCCTCCAAAAAAAACCCTGAACTTTTTTATCTTTAAGAGATCAAAACTTCCCAGAAAATTTCCCCTCTTTTCATGAGGAGGCTGAGTTCTGTAACCCTTATCACTTGGCCATGTCCACAATTGCTACCACATAGCCTTTTCAAGGTTGACATCATGAATTTAGGAGTCCAAAACTTTCCATGTAGATGAAAGAATAAAGAGTCCCCATACCATATAGTATAAGCCAGTTGGATCATCTTCATTCAATGCTGATATTGGCTTTGACCATGTTCAGAGGATATCTCCCAATCCATTCAGAAAGTTTTTCAATGGGCACACAATGAAGGCCCTATACCTTCATAGGAAGATACCATCAAATTGAATCTGGGAATTGCCTGTAGATGGAATGGCCTCCAGTTCCACAAAAGAGATGTTGAGGGGAAAGCTAAACAAAAATCATTTGTGTATCTATAATTGAGAACTAGCTTCTATCCCTTTGTTTGTGCTGGGAGTAATAAAGAGAAATAGGACATTTAGGAAAGAGAAAAACGTATTATAGTATGAATAAACATATAATAACTTGTATTGCATTCACAGAACTATACCACAACTCTAGGTCACTCATGATATAATTTAACTAGAACACTAATAGTATTTTAATGCAATATAAAGTACTACTCTTTAAGTCAGTAGACATAGATCCAAATCCTAATGATGTCACTTTTAGTTATTTTACCTATATTGGTTCATGCTTTCTAGAATTGGATGAAAACGATATTAGAAATAATTTAATCCAATACCCCCCATTCCAACAGAAGAAACTAAGACTAAATGAGATTAATTGATTGACTTAGGCCCTTTGGAGGGACTAAGTCACAGACTTAGGATTCAAGTTTGTTGACTCCATATCCAGCCTTCATTTGATTTTAATGTGCTGCTTCTCAGTTTCCTCATGTAAAAATGAAGATAATAAATTCAAAGGATTATCTTTTTTCTTTATGGATAAACTCAGCTTTGCAGGATAGATCACCTTAGACTTCATCCTGACTTCTTTAGAACATACTATTCCATTCCCTTCTGCATTTTTCAGTTGGTACAGAATAATCTTGTATTCAAATCTCTTCTCCTTTGTACCTGAATGTTTTTCTCCTGATTGATTTTAGAAATTCTTATTTCTGAATTGAATTATTGAATCTAACCAGAATGTATTTTGAAGTTTGTAGTTTTGTCTTTTTTTTCTTTCTGATAGATGAATTCTTTCAACTGATTTTTCATTTCTATATTCAGAAGTTTAGGGTACTTTTTTGTCTTATTATATTCTTGGAGATCTATGATCCTTAGGTTGTCTCTATGCATCCTATCTTCAAGATTAGTATATTTAAGCTATTTACATAATGAGCACATTTTCCTTCCTTTTCTAGAGTACAGAGATAGCTTGCCTTGTTTTTCATTTTTTAGATTGTTCTCTACTTTTATATATTTACATCCAATATCTATTGCTTTCTCTTTTATTTCTTTGGTGATACTTGCATTTTTACAATCCATCCATTTTAGAGTCTTTCATTATTTCTGTTGTGTATTCCATACATTCTGATTTCACAATTCTCATTTCTCTTTTGAACTACTTGAGAATAGTTTTTTTGTGGTTCTGTGTTCTTCTTACATTCCTCTGTCTCATCAAGTGTTGGATCATTTTCTTTGTTTTTAGAATGTATTCAGAGATACATTTGCTAGATAAAGAGATATAGAGGTCATATTTCCTTTTCTTGTTAATAGTTTCCCTATTGATTTATCTGTTTGTGTTTAGGATCTTTGACAATTTTTTCTTCATGAAATCTGTAATTTCATTCTTTCTTCTTCCATCTAATTTCTTTCTATTGTTCATTTTCTTATTCTCTCCCCTCTAATAGTGATTTGCATAGGAACTGGACCACAAAGCATCTCAGTTTCCTCCTATGCTAGGCAATTTACAATTCACCAACCTGGGTCTCTGTCCCTAGCAACTTTTGGGGCGGGTAAAGCTGACTCCAACTAGATAGATATATTAGGCTTAGGACAGTGTTGGACAGCTCCTCCACACACAGAATGTACTGTCTTAGTGTTCTTCTATTCCTCAGATCTCTGGTATAGCACTGGTTTTCAGTGCTGTTGCTATAAGATTATCTGCAGTGGTGATGACCAGATTTACTGACTCAAACAAACTTCTATAGTTTAGAGCTGGGGTCATTATTGCACTGGAAAGGGCGGCGGGGAGGGGTGGACCTGAGCATAGGAGTGGCTTTTGTTGCAAGCCTGGGTGTTAAGTTTTTGGGTCAGCTAGTGCAGTTTTACTTCCAGCAACATGGGAAGTGGGAGAGGGGTGTTGAGTGAACTAAGGATAAGTGTTAGATCATGTTTTTTCCTTCTTCTTCTATTGCATTCTGAATATCTTAAACCATAGAGACAGCTGAAGTTGCTTTATCTTTGGTACATAGTTTCTGTTTTGGAGAAATGTGAGAAATTGTGGGGACCAAGTAAAATGTCTAGTTTTGCATCTTGTTGCCTGTGTGATGTGGAAGTCCCCAGGATGATAAAACTTTTACTACCTACTACATCAGGTTCTTGTGAATAAAAGAACTATGTACAATTTACAAAGAAATATAAGTTATGTATTCTGAGTTCCTTGAGAACAGGAACTGTCTTTTGCCCTTTTTTGTATTTGCAGAGTATTTCACAGTGCTTGGCACAGAGGGAATGGAAATAGAAGAAAATAAATATCTATATAGTGCCTTCTATGTGTCAGGCACTTTGATAAGCATTTCTTTAAAAAAATAATCTTATTTGATTCTCATATTCATTTTGCAAGGCAGTGCTAATATTATGCACATTTTACAATTGAGGAAATTGAGGCAAACAGTCTTGTTCAAGATCCCATCTTGTGGGATGTATCTGAAGTTAGATTCGAACTCAGGTTTTCCCAATTATAATTCCAGCACTTTATTCACTATACCACTAGATGCCCCACAAAAGCCAGCACATAAAAGGTGCTTAAATAACTGACAAATAGAAGACTTAAGCCCCTCTGTGACTTTCCCAGATATATTTTCCTTTACCATATTGGTTTGGCAGTGAATAAGAACAGTTCTTAGTGTTAAGAATCATAAGTAAAAAGCTCAGAGTCTGGAGGGACCAAGAGCAGTCTTCCTTCTCCCACTGCCCTCCCCTTTTGCTAAAGCTTTTTTTGTTTAAACTACTAACTCCCTGCACCTCCCTCTTGGCCTGAATTTCCTTCCATAATGCTAATTCTTGGGAGAGTTGGGTTGCTCATTAGTGGTACTGGCCTGCTGGCTCATCAAAGTCATGTGTCGAGAGGGAGCGGGAGGCCAGGGAAGGCGGGTGACATTTCTTGGCATTTTCAACTCGGAGAAACAAACAAATTGCATTGAAGTTGAATGTCAAAGGCCCCTCAGCATAGGTTGGGGAGGAACATCCCCTCTTGTTGGGGGCAGAATCATAGGATTTAGAACTGAAAAGAATCTGAGGCCAAATCTTTCATTTTACAGAGAAGGAAATCGAGACCCAGAAAGGTATATTAACTTGTTCAAGGTCATACCATAAGAAGCAAAGCCAGAATTCAAACCCAGTTCATCTTACTATAAGAGAGCTGCATTAGAGCGCTCCTTTACAGAGCATGTTCTCTTCTATATTTGTTCAATATTCAAATTCAAATACCTGAGTTTTTTAATCATACATAGGTGAATTACAAACATCTGACTTATGAGAGAGACAAAGACAGAAAGACAGAGAAGGGAGAAAAGTAGAGAGAGGGGGGAGAGGGAAAGAAGGGGAGAAGGGGAGAAGAGAGAAAGAGAGGGGGAGAAAAGGATGGAGAAAAGGTTGAGGGGAGGAAGGGGAAGTAGACAGGGGAAGAGAGGGAGGAGGAGGGGGATAGAGCAGCAGCTACCACTGCTATTTTTTAGCCACATCTGACACTGCTTTAAGAACTCTTTAGCCTTCCGTCATTCCTTACATCCCAATTTCACTTAAAACCCTGAAGGACTATGAGAACACAAGGTATAGACTGGCTCAGGAAGTCTCATGGCTCCCAGGGGATCAGTCTACTGTTCAGGTAAGCTACATTATGGGTTAAGCAGTCTGGGAAGCTAACCATTATTTGTAATCTTTTTTTCTATGGAAAAATACAATCTGAACTCAAAATAACTGGTTGACAAGAAGACTTTTGGAATGCAACCCATCTTTTAAAATTAGGGACTACCCCTGGGCTATTCACATACTTGCCTATATCATATGCAGGTATTCTTGTCCTGGTTGGGAGGGTATGTGTAATATATTACTTGCATTTCTATTTCCAAAAAATCTAACTTCATCTGGAGAGCAGCATATAATTACAATTCTTCCCCAGCTTCTCATCTCCATTTCATTTTGACCAGGCTTAAAAAAAAAAAAAGAAACAGAGTGGGGTAGAAGATCAGGGATTAGTATAGGAGGGAAAAAAGTCCTGATTCTGGAGTTAGAGGCTTTGGGTTCCAATACTGTATCTGAGATTTACTGCCTGTGTAACTTTAGCCAAATCCCTTAAACTAAACCTTCCTGGGCCCCATTTTCCTCATTTGAAGAAGGAAGATGCTATTTGTCCTCTGAATTATGCACTATATCTATGACCTTAGAACATTCTTTGTTCTGCTGCCTATATTCAATAAAGCACCCATAACCCAGAATTGCCATTTAACTTTTTTTAAAGAATGTTTTCTTTGGTTGCCATTAATTTGTAGACTGCTAATTATTAGAGCTTTTTCCTTATTGAAATCACTTTATCTAACTTTATATAAAGATTGAGACAGGTGGACTGGATGGCAAGTGGTTTTAAAACTGGTTGTATGACAGAAACCAAAGAGCAGATTGGTTTCGTATTAGCTTAGAAAGTGGTTTTTAGCGAAGTGCCTTAGGGATCTGTGTTTAATCCTGTGCTGTTCATTGTTGTTATCAGTGACTTGGATAAAGGTATAATCTCCTTATCAAAAATGCAGGTGATACAGAATTAAAAGGGATAGTTGATATACTGGATAATGACAAAGATACAAAAAGAGTGTGACAGGTTAAAACTAAGGACTGAATCTAATAAGATAAAGTTAACAGGAAGATGTGTAAAGTTTTATAATTGGTTTCCAAAAATGGCTTCACAAACGCAAGACTAGGAGGCAAAGTTAGAGAAACATTTATCTAAAAAAAGATCTAGAGATTTTAGTTGGCTCTAAATTCAGTATGAGTCAACAATGTAAAACAGCAAAAGTGAAAGCTAATGGAAGGAAGGAAACAAGCATTTATTAAGCATTTACTATATTCAAGGTTCTGCTTTACAAATATTATCTCATTTTACAAATATCTCATTTAATCTTCATAACAACTCTGAGTATTAATGATTATTATTACCCTTATTCTACTGAGAGAGAAACTGAGGCTAAGAGAGAGAATGTTATTTTCCTGGAGTAACATGTCTAATAATTAGATTTGAATGTGGGTTTTTCAGACTCCAGACCCAGCACTGTACCAGACTTAACAAATCGAATTGATTATCAATGACAATGTCCTACATGCTTGGCACAGTGTTATGCCCATGATATATGCTCTATAAATCTCTGTACAGTGAAAGCAGGTGCCTAGGAATTGAGACTGACACTGACATCCACTGTAGCATCTTCTTCCATGCTAAAGGAACTCAAAGTATAATGGAACAGAGGTTCAGTCAGCAAGTATTTATTAAGCACCAACTATGAGCCAGGCACTTGCTAAGTGCTGGGGATAGAAAGCAAAGGTGAAACAAGTATTATTAATATGCATTTGGGGGTGAGAAGAGGAAAAGCCAAGAGTGGGAGGTGTGAGAGAGAGAGAACAAATACATAAATATAAGATGAATCTTTCATTTAGTGAGTGTGAGAGGCAGCTTAGCTCCAACACTTAGCACGCCTTTATTTATTTCCTTCAAACCTTCCTTCCTACCTCTGAAAAGTGGTGTGGGATGGGGAGGGTCTTTGCAAAGTTTCCTCTCACACTCACCATGGGCTACATGGATCCTAGAGATGAAAAGTACCTCCTCTTTTTTTTCCATGTTAATTCCTGAAGGACCTATGAATAACCTTGCCTGTCAGCGCCATGCATGATTCCTGGGCATATTTTATTCTAAAGTGTGTCTCTGTTGCAAGCTCTCAGTTTAACTTGGCAAGAATTCCAGAGAAGCTTTAATAAGTAATCTGCAAGAGGTGGGGTGGTGAGGGATAGGTAAGGGAAAAGGAAGAAGAGGTTTGACTCTTACATTTGGATCTTATGCTCTAAGTCTCCTTCCAACTCTTGAGATTCAATGACTCTGCTTGGACAGAGGGGAGGAAGAAGGAAGGCAGAGCTACTTAGTGTCTGCTACATTTCCTGGTCTGTGTTTATCCGGAGCTTACAAATGAATTACTGACCCTTTCATTTAATTAACATTCTCTAGGACTTGCCACGAAGATTGTGTTGTGAAGACTAGACACTTAGTTAGGATGATTCAATGGCACCTTATGGATCAGGGTTTCCTAGCAATGGCTAGATACAGAATGGAGAGTTTGAGTTTCCAAAGGACTATTTCACTAACACATTTGTTAGATACATGATGCATTTTTCTCAGGTCTCATTATTCTTCTCTGGCATCAACCTCATAAAACAACCCATGTTCCCAATACTCCAAAACTGCTCCCACTCAAAGTCAGGCCATGGAACAGAGTGCTTGGGCTGACCCTGAGGAAGAAAAAAACATAGACTCTTACTCACCAGATCTCCTAGCCCCTCCTGAGGAAGGGTTTAACTTTGGAGGCAATAGTGACAGAAGGAAGCATGGAAAGCCCCTTTCCTAAGGCTCTGTAAGCCCCCGACTAAGGCAGGCATAGTTATTATAGGAGGCAAGTAGAAAATGGACAATACTCAATTTAAGTAAACAAATGTTTCCTTATTGCTGAATGAAAGCATATAATTACAGATGGAAAGAGCACAGGAGCAAGGAGAGAGAGAATTTCAAAGACCACCTCAAAGAGTGACTGGATGTGGAACTTTAGACAAATTATGTAAACTCCCTGAACTTTCATTTCCACTTCTGAAAAAAATGGTGGTAACTAAGCCTGCAAGATAGATGTCAGAGGGTTGTTGTAGAAAATGGATCTTAAGATCACAGATGTAACTAAGTTGGCAAGGCTCTAAAAAACATCTCGTCCTTGGGTTCTTAACCTTTTAATATATGTCATAGACTCCTTTGGAAGGCTGTTACCCCTTCTTAGAATAATATTTTTAAATAATTGAAGGAAATATTAAGTTCAAGTAGAAATTATTGAAAATAAAGATGTATTCTTTTCTATTATGCTCCTGGATTCTCCAAAATTTGTGGCTCTATGAACTCAAGTAAAGAACTCTTTATCTAGTCTAAGTCTTTTAACAAGTGAGGAAACTGGGGAACCAAGAAGATGGTAACTTATGAACCTAGGTCCTCTGATTCCAGGATCATGTTTTATTTCCTGAAAAGTTATTTGCAAACATTAAAGAAACATAAAAATCAGCTGTTATTAATCTTCAACTATGTGCAAGGCACTGGAAATTTAACATATCTCCTTATTTACAAGAGGATTAATGGAAAATATAGTTGTTTTCTTAGCCAGAGAGACTGAAGAATCATGGGAAGTGGAAATTTGCAGAGGACATAGAGACATAGACATGTAACTGAACAAGTGGCCAGCCAACTGCAAGTTAAGGATGCTGCTGTTCCAAAATGGATATCATTAATAAGCATTTGAAGCACTGTCTAGTTCAATGACCCACTAAAGGACTGATTTGCTTAGACAGAATTTTGTTGATATACTAACTGCAGCTGCTACTAGTAGGATTTGGTGAATTTATCCTTTCTCTATTCTCCTTTTCCTGTCATGTTATTGCTTAGTTAACTAGCATTATCTCTAGAATTTCCTACTCTTGGCCTCTTAAACTTTTTTACTTGTTCTCTCTCTCTCTCTCTCTCTCTCTCTCTCTCTCTCTCTCTCTCTCTCTCTGTTTCTCTCTCTCTCTCTCTCTCTCTCTCTCTCTCTCTTTCTCTGTCTCTCTCTCTCTCTGTCTCTCTCTCTCTCTATATATATATATTTTTTTCTTTTGCAATGGATTTGTTCTCCAGATAAAAACAAGTTGATTTTTATTGCATTCTGAGCCCAGTATTTGCTATACAGGAATGGGCTACACAAAGGGAATAAGAAAACCTAACTAAGGGATTGTTAAAGATCTGTCTCTTTTTTCTCCCCTCCCTTATATTAATTTAGTCCCTAACTGCAAGGAATTTATAATTTATAATCAGGGATTAGATGGTACATAATAAACTATTATACAAAGTATAATTTCAAAGACTACCTCTGAGACTGAATGATTGTGGAACTCAGGCAAGTTAAATAAATTCCCTGACCTTTCAATACCTCTTCTGAAAAAAAAAATAGTAGTAACAAGGCCTGCAGCAGTGATGTCAGAGAGCACTAGTGTCTATAAAAACAAAGATAAGATCCAGACTAAATATTTCACAAAAAATTCAGGAGGCAGTGTGATGACTGCATATTTTAAAATCAGCCAGAACCAGGAATTCAGTTTAAGGGAAAATCTTCAATCTTTATTCTTTGTGGAGGTGAAGGGGGATCATGATAGCAATGTGAGCAGCTGCAACAAGAAGCCAGCCAGCAGTCTCTCCCCGCCTCTCTTCCTACCCCTCTGTCCCCACACACCAAAATCGTTATTTCCTATACATCACATCAGGACTTGCACAAAGAATGGGTGGGGGCCATTCTTTCTCCAAGCATATATATTAATAGAGTATGGTCCAATTACTATTTAGCGTCACATGCTTGGATCTCAGTGCATCAACTCGAGCTTCAGCCCATTACAAAGCAGAGATCACTTTTAGCTTATTGGAAGGAGTGGATCAAGGAAAAACTTCATGAAAGGAACTAAACTGATCCTTGAAGGAAAAGATGGAGTCCAAAAAGCTTTCCATAGTCTGTTTCTAGTCTCATAAGAAAGAAATCCAAGGAATAAGGAGATACATCTTCCTTTTGGATTCAAATCTTTGCTCTGTCTCTTATGACCTGTGCACTCTTGGGCAAGCTCTTTCCTTTTCTGTATCTATTTTCTTTTTTTTTTTGTAAAGTAAGGGGTTGGACTGGGCTATCCCTATGTTTTCTTCTATTTCTAAAATCTTACAGTACCTCTGACTCTTGAAATAACTTACCTAAATTTAAACAAGGTTATGATCTTTCCATTACTGTGGTGACATTATCTATCTTTCATTCAGCTATTCTCCTTGATGGACAGGGGAAGGGAGGCAAAGAGAATGAAATCAGACAAGGTGTCAATAGAAGAGTCAAGGAATGACCACCAAAGTTCCCCACTTCACCTTCTTGGACTGACCCATGACTACTAGAAAATCAATTATATCCTACACCAATTCAGGACATAATGTCACCAAGTAACACTGTCACCTTGTCAGGTGTGACAACATCACATGCCATTAGCACAATTCATCTCTGTCATCATCTATAAGCAGTCATCCTAATAGGTCTAGTGTCATGTTATCTGTCTATTCCTTAAATTGTTTTTCTTCTTTTTTTCCTGCTCTACACTTCAAAATCTACTTCTCCTTATAGATCCCACAAATAGGGGAGAGAAATTAGTAAAGGAAAACTAGGACTCTGGGCCTAACATGGCTCCTTATCCAAAGGGCAGCTTGATGTGATCCTGAGTTGGGTTTGGAGTCAAACCTGGTTCAAATTCTGCCTTCGGCAGCAAAGCAAGTAAACTGAGGCACATTTTTCTGAGGAACATATTAGCAGGGACATGCTTCCTGTCAATAAAATAGCCTGTCTTCGGCTAAAGACTGCAAGCAAAAGAATAGTTCTCCTTTAATAGGTTTTCGAGAGCACAAAGCAAATAAAGAATAGGATGAGTGACATCATGAGATTGAGGACAACATGATTGGTTAAATAACTAAGACACAGAGAACATCATAATTTGTTGGAAATCTGGCAACCTGAGGCTGACAACAGCTTCCTTCCCTCTCCCCCTACACATATCATAACTAAAAAAAATGAGTCTAACTAACAGCAAGATAGTGGCTCAGACTTTTTGGACAATGAACAAGACTTCCTTGAAGGATAGTTTGGTAGTGTAAAGATAGTAGGCCTGACTCCCTTATCTTCCAAAGTGATCCAAATTCCTTAAGTAGAAGAGTAATTAGCAGGAGAGGTGTATTTTTAAACTTAACTCATTACAGTCCAGCTGAACTAAGTTCAGAGACAGAGAACCATAATTTAAGCAGCTATAGAACAAAATGAATTAATGGTAAATAGAATGAACAGATAAATGATACAAAAGCAACCTTAATCATTCTTCTATGAACAAGTCATTTGATCTATGTAGGTCTTGGTTTCCTTATTTGTATAATTGGGTTAATGATATCTTGAGATAAGGTATATAAATGAAGGTGAGTTATTATTAAAGCAAGCCTATGAACTTGTTTGTTGGCCCAAACAAGTCACTTTGTGTCTATGGGTTTCAGGTCCCTCAAAATACTAGACTAGATCCTGGACTATATGATCTCTAAGCTTCCTGATTTAAATCCAATGACTCTTCTTTTATTCATTTTTCTGTTTGAAAGCGAGTAGGAAGAACTTAAAACAACTAAAGTAGGGCTGTATCATGAAAAAAGCACTGAATTTAGAAGCACAGGTCCTGTGTTTGAAGTCCAGCTTTACTATTGATCATTTCTGTAAACTTAGGCAAGTCTCGTAGCTTCTGTGTCTCAGTTTCCTCATTTATAAAATGAGGGGATTGGATTGGATGACCTATAAGATTCTTTCCAACATTTCCTTTCATAATCATCCCTTTTGTTGTTTCTTTTTAAACAATTTCCCCCTTGCCCTTGAGGATAAAATGTAATCATCTAAGTGAAAAAATCGAAGCATTATTTTTGTGGGCATAAATGAAAGAATCTATACTCTTCAAATTTCCCAGAGTACTTTGCATGTTACTTATGCCATTATCATATTCTATCTTGGGTCATACTTGCATACATATAACATCTGGATACACATGTGTCACATCCTTGTACTGTAAGTTCCTTCATGGCAGGAAATATGCCATTTTTCATCTTCATATCCCCATTGGATAACCCAGCACTTCACACGCAGCAAGTGCTTAACAAATGTTTATTGAAATGGATTGGATCTAATTGAATAAGGCTGAAGCTCTGTATTGATTAGGTGGGCTATTCCTCATTTCTAGTGCTTTCTGTCTGGCTCTGTGAGCAGGCTGCAACACATTACAAACAGAAATTAGGAAGAAGTAGAGTAAAAAATGTCATCAAAGAAATAGATGGGTTAAAAAGAAGAGGAGCTGGCCATGGTGCTGAGAGCAAGGAATAATTGAACAGACAGTAGAGCTGTACTGACATCCTTATGATGGCAAGAAAGGCTTCCTGCTTGTTGGGTAGACCCTTGTGTTGAACTGATGGGAGAATATGAACTAAAGTATCACAAGAAAACTGGAAGGAACCTCTACACAGATGAGATCCACTATTCATTCCAGTATTTAAATAAATATGGCTATAACATTGGTAGTCAAGGAAGAGTCACTTTCTGGTTGGAAACCTATTAGAGATGTATAATCTGGGTATCTTCCTATATATCAATCAGCAATAAGAGGCACCTCCATTGCTATACATCAAGTAACCTGAACTTTGTTGCCTTGGGAATTAACATATTGTGACAACTGGTTGCCAAAAAGTAAGGTTTATATGGAGTTGAAAAAAAGAGAGAATTGGAAAGTGTGAATGTCATTGTTTAGCATAGTTTATGTCCCAATTCCAATGTTTATCAGATATATGGTCTTTGTAATAGGCTGAGGCTGGAGTTGATGCACTGAGGTCCCAAGCACGTGAGGCTAAATAGTAATTGGACCATACTCTATTAATATATGTGCTTGGAGAAAGAATGGTCCCCACCCACTCTTTGTGCAAGTCCTGATGTGTTGTATAGGAAATGACTATTTTGGTGGGTGGAGGAGTGAAAAAGGAAGCAGAAAGAGAGACTGCTGGCTGGTGTCTTGACACAGCTGCTCACATTGCTATTGTGACCACCCTTCATCTCTGATCCCCTTTTCACTTGCAATCCCCCTTCACCTCTGCTAACTGGCTTTCTGTCGCAGCTGCCCATATTGCTATCGCAATCCTTCTTCACCTCTATGAGAATAAAGATTGAAGATTTTTCCCTTAAGCTGAATTCCTGACTCTGGCTGATTTTAAATATGCGGTCATCACAGGTCTTGACTAAGATACTTAGCCTCTTTAAAACTTAGTTTCTTCATATGTAATTTGCATTTTTTATTTTACATGTTCATATATAATCTATAATGTCACAGACATATAACTGAAAAAGACCTCACAATCCATCTTGTCCAACCCTCTCATTTTTACAGAACAGGAAGCTGAGTAACAGGGAGATGAGATCACTTGCTCAAAGACAACATGTAGTAAATAATATAGGTAGGACTTAAAACTAAGTACTCCTGATAATACATATAAAACATTTTGTAACATACTCTATTCCAGATTTTGACAGAGGATAAATATGTCTGACTAAGTTGTTGAAATATGTCCAGCATGTTCTATCACAATCAGGAGGGAAAAGACAAAAGGTAGAAGTTACTCAGACTTGGTTAGTTCTTTCCTTGATTAGCTTATATGTATGCTACAGTATGAGAAGCAAGACAAAGTAAGAAAAAGTTGTTAAAGATTGACTATTATATGAATTCTACAGATTCACAGCTCATACCCCATACTACCTCCATTACTTCCTTAGAGTATCTTGGTCTCAACTATGATCTAACAGATCACATAACCTGTGTATCTATAGGGTCAAGGATAGGAAGAGGGGATTAGTACCAATTTTAGGGGACCTTTATCCTGTCTTCTGAATTATGAAATTGGCCTCCTATTCCCATTGTAAGTTCCATGACCACAGATCAAGTCTTATTCTTTTTTGTAACCTCATAGTATATAGTAGATACTTAACCAATCTTTTTATTTTTAGTTTGAAATACATCCCTTCTTTTGAAGTTAAGGGTTCTGTTTAGGCAAAGGGACATAGGCTGAGGTATGCTGGGTTCAGTAGGATCTAATTGCCAGATAAGTCAATTGGAAAATTTTTCATTGTGAATAATTTACATCTTGGAAATTCCTACAAGCCAGGGATTGATTTATTGTTTTTGAATGTCTAAATTTAAGAAAGGTTTAAGAAAAATTGAACATTGGATTTAAGAAAGATTAAGAAAGAAATATAAATAAAACACATTAAACTTAAAAGTGTGTGCATATTTTTTTGGAGAGTCAATTATTAAACATTAACTCAGCACACTCCTGGTAGAGGTCCTTTTAAGTTCTCTACTGAACTGTAACTAGCAGTGACTACCAAGGCTTTGTTCCAAAGTAGAGGACAATGACAGCACTTAAACTCCTACAGCAGCAAGTAACAGGTGAATTTAGCACCTAGCTACCAAGAATAATTACTTAAAATAGGAAACTACCAGATGCTTTCCTTCCCCTCCTCCAGTCATGCCTCAATCCCTTTTTCTTTACACAACCACCTCCATCCCTCCACTCTCTGTCTATTCCTTGAAACTGAATTTTTGTTAAATTTGAGAGTGTGTTTTGCACTGCTTGAATTGGGAAGATTTTGCAAAGAATACCCTGGGCATCATCTTGCTAATTATAGCTCTGCCTACAATCCACCCCAAGTGCTCTGCCCTTATGTACTGGACAATGGTAATGAGGACTGTTCCCCCTAGTTACACAGATAGGAAAATTAGAGTGCAGACATACTTTAACAATAAGATTGTGCATACTTTAACATAAAGATTTTGTTCCTTGGTCTGCTGTATATGCTGAAATTATAAGGAAATAAAAGCAACTCAGACCATCTAGAACCTGAGATGAGAGTCTTTCTAATACCCATCTGAGTGCTTCCTCCCCCACTCCCCCACCTGCCCAATAAACAACAGGTTGTTTTTTTTTTTTCTTAAGTGGTTTGGACTCTTCCAAGCCACAACTTTCCCCTTAACACACAACGGATAATGACTTCTCATTTTACAGATGAGTAAAACAATCTCAGAGAATTTAAGATACTGGCCTAAGCAAAGCTGGGATTTGAACCCTTCCTTTTTACTCTAAAGTCCATTCTTTATCTTGTTCTGTGCTAACACTCTTTCAAGGTCAGGCTCCTATGATCCTTATATAGATACAAGTGGACCAGTGCTAGTATCATCATTGCCTACACATATTTACAAACACATTATCATCATTTTCACTATCAGTAATACCACTATAGCTATTACTAACCACCATTATGACTAGTGCTGTCTTCACTGGCAAGGCTCAATATAATTATACTTACCAGAATTACAAAATACAGAATTGAAAAGTTAGAAAGGGTTTCAGAGGCTATCTTATTGATTCCAAACACACACACACACACACACACACACACACACACACACACACACAAATTTCTACTTAAATAATAACTAAAATATAATGAGTTATTTACATGCTATATAATTTGGTCCTCATAACAACCTTGTGAGATAGATATCTTTATCAAACAAACCCATTTTATTTCTTTATTTGGATGTGGAAAAAAGGATCAGAGAAGTGATGACTTGCTCATTGTCACACATCTCTTAAGTGTCTGAAGCAATATTTGAACTCAAGAGTTCTTGTTTCCAAGTCCAATACTCTCCCCATTACCTCTATCTATCTAGTTGCCAGATACATTATGTTAAATGAAGTAACCAGGTAGTACATTGGATAAAATGCTGGACTTAGCATTAAAAAGAACTGCATATAAATTCTGCCTCAGACACTTAATAGATGTGTGACAATGGAAAAGTCACTTTACTTCTATGACCCTCAGTTTCCCTATCCATGAGATAAATATAATAGTTGTACTTATTATCTTATTGGGTTGAAGGGAAACTCAAATGAAATAACAAATATAAATTGATTTGTAAAACTTTAAGAACTATTTAATTGCTGTTATGGCATTTGCTCTTCTGGACAACCTTGTGAGGTAAGTGCTATTGCCATCTTCATTTTATAGATAAGGAAATTGAGTCTGATAGAGGTGAGGTGAATATCTGCAATATACCTAACTGGTGATCATACTGGCTCTGCTCAAAAACCAGGGAGGGGGTACTTATTATTTGTAGGCACCTTTGGATATCTCTCATTATTAGCAAACCTTTCCTGGTAGCTAGTTCTAAATTGGCTTCTGCAATTTCCACTCCTCCCCTCCAAATTCTACTTTCTGGGTTTAGAATCCTCTTAGATTTTTTTATAACCTGTCCCTCTTCATTTTTCCAGTTTTTCATGCACCATTGCTAGTATTATGAGTTGGAATCTGATTAGTGGAATTTTTGCTTCAAACACAACTTTTTTTTTCTTCCAAAGATACTTCTCCACAGTAGAACAGGATCAGGAAATGGTAGTTAATGTGGAATGGCCATAGAGGGACTTACCTACAGACTCAACTAGGTCTCTCATTTGAAAGGAGCATGTTTTGGAAACCAAAGTAAAATGAAAGTCACTTATTCATTAAACATTTCAATTGCAAACTCATTTGTAAGTTTTCCTGGATATGCCAAATTGTTCCCATCCCCTGTCCCTATAATACTAATCAAATGAGGCTCCTCACCTGGGATGAGGAGATTCTATGGTTTCTGAATCTGGATGGTTAATAACATTCTATTGGCATTAGATCTCAAATACATTAAATGAGTATCACAATTGTGACAATTTGGGAAATAATCTGCTAACCTCCAAGCATGATATGCCAGCCAAGAACAAAACAAGCAAAATGTCAAAATTTTCTTCTAACTCAGATCACTTCAATAAATTTCTAGTAGAGGAACATTGATAGCCCGAAGACTTTACTCAGACTATTTTTTTTTCTGATGAAATTAAAACATTGTGTCCTTCCTCATTCTCAGGAAAATGTGAACCCTCTCTGTAAGTGATGAGAATGTAATATCTAGATTCCCATAGATATCTTACAGATTTGGTATTTTTTGTCTCTTTTTTTTGTGGCTGGACACATGATGGCCTTCCTAGCATAAAATAATGATCAAAAGATAAATTTCTTGAGGTGAAAGCCCCTTAAACTTTTCATAGAATTATACATCTAAGGCAGGAAAAGTCTTCGGATTCTGTCCAACCTCTCATTTTGTTTTTATTTTTTTTATTCTTTTTATTCTCAAAAGTATTTTATTTCCCCCAAAATACATGTTAAAGATAGTTTTCAACATTCATTTTTGTATTAAACATAAGATTTTGTATTTTATTTTTTTTCTCCTTCTCTCCCTTACCTCTCCTCTCCACAAGATAGCAAGCGATCTGATATAGGTTATACATGCACAATACTTTTAAATATTTTCATATTTGTTATGTTGTGCATGAAAAATCAAGCCCAAAGGGGAAAAGCATGAGAAAGAAAAAGCAAAACAAAACAAAAACACCCAAAGCCCCCAAAACAAAACAACTCATTTTAAAGATGAGGAAACTGAGAACAAGGAAGACAAAGAGACAGTAAATAGTTCATGGAAGAGGTATTCAACCAACTCTCTTACTCTAGAGCCAATGCTCTGTACACTGTCATACTTTGCATCCCCAATATCTTGAAATTAAGAGCCTGCTATGCTACAGGCATTATGCCAAGTGATGGGAATACCAAAAAAAAAAAAAAAAAAAAAAAGCAAGACAGTCCCTGCTCTCAAGAGTCTCACAGTATAATAGAAGAGATAATATCCATGCAAGTTATAAATAAGATAATTTGAAGACAATTTCAGTGGAAAGATGCTAAGATTAAGGAGTAGCAGAAAGAGCTTCTTAAAGAGAGTAGGATTTTAGCTAAGACTTGAAGGAAGCAAAGGAAGCCAGGAGGTAGAGATGAGGAAGAACATTTCAGTCATGGCGGGAGACAGTCAGTGAAAATGCCTAGAATCAAGAGATGGAGAATCTTGTTCAAAGAATAGCAAGAAGGTCAATGCTACCAGATCAAAAGATCTGGAGATTGGAGGAGATGTAAAAAGATCTTATGTGGTCTACTTACATAGATGAATTTATCTACATAGCTATATGAATATATGTATGTGTAAGATGTATATATATATATATATATATATATATATAATATCATATTACATATTACATGTAATATATATCATATCCATATCATACCTATATATAATAACATTCTATATTCTATATGACATAACATATTATGTTATAATGTATATTATATGACGTTTTACATACATCATGTACTTTTTTGGTCAGATTGTTTTTTAGCCTGGAGTTGGATGGAGAGGAATATTTATAATTTCATCATTTTAAGAACTTTTCAATATAAAAACTTCTTTTTGTTGATATAGATCAATAACTCCTCTCTAATTTATATGATCAGAGATGGAAGATCGGAAATCAGGAAAGGACTTTTAGAGGCCTTCCACTCCCACTCCCTCATTTTACAGATGAGGAAACTGAGACTAAAAGAGGTCAAGGTAACTTTCCCCAGCCCCACAGCCTCAATTATAGACCCAGCTGTCAAGAAACTAAACCTTCCTGACATCAAGACTAGCCTTGTAGGCACTAAGCATAACTGCCTCTCAATACTTATCTGGATAATCATGAGCAAACCATACAACTGCTATAAGTCTCAGTTTATCTGTCTGTAAAATATGAATAATAGTTCCACATAGGTTGTTATGAGGAAAATACTATGTAATTCATGAAGTGCTCTATAAATGTGGCACTGTTATTTATCTCAAGTGAGCCCAGAAACAGAATGTGTGTTTGTTATCCATAGAAAAATTCTAGGAGGTTCCTTATCAATTTAGGTGCAGGATGATTTTTTTTCAGCTAGGCAAACTCAAAGTCTGTCTATGGCTTTGCCTTGTTCTTAATGAAAAGGTTTCCAGAGTTTAAGGTTATTGTTATGAACAATGGATCTCATGGATGTTCAGGAGACTTGGCTCAGAGTGTAAATGCTCCCCCAAGGCATATGTAAATATTGATTTTTCAATAAAACTGAATCCCTGGCATGGATTTGGTGGTTTGCCTCTTTCTCTAAATTTGTAGGGTAACCTGGTATAGCAGAGAGTGTATTAATCTTAGAATCAGGAAGATTTGTGTCTGTCCCTGACACTAGCTCCATGGTATAGAATTCAAATCTCCAGGGCTCAACACCAAATCCAAAATTCTCTATTCCTTTACCAAACTGTTTTTTGAGATTTTTAAAAGTAGTTTGAGAAAAGTTGACCATAAAAGAGAGCCAGGTTAGATGTCCAGGAAAAAGACAAATAAGATATTTGAGCTAAAAAAAAAATGAGGGGAAAAAATAGAGTATCTAATGGGAGTTGTTAGAGCGAGTTTTATAATGGGACCCAAAATTGGGCTTAAAGAAACAACCAGAAATAATAGCCTTATTTCCTCCTCCCCCCATCCCAGCTCCTTTCTTCTCTTCCCCTTCCCCATAGGAAGAGATAGGAGGAGAAGGAGGATGAAAGGTATAGAAGAGGATGGTACAAAGAAGCTTTAAAAAGCAGTTTATACTAAAACCATCTGGTATTGGCTAAGAAATAGACTAGTTGATCAATGGAATAGGTTAAGTTCAAAGGACAAAACAGCCAATAACTTTAATAATATAGTGTTTGACAAACCCAAAGACACCAGTTTCTGGGATAAGAATGTATTATTTGACAAAAATTGCTGGGAAAATTGGAAATCAGTATGGCAGAAACTAGGCATTGACCCACACTTAACACCGTACACCAAGATAAGGTCAAAATGGGTTCATGATCTAGGCATAAAGAATGAGATGATAAATAAATTGGAAGAACATAGGATAGTTTACCTCTCAGACCTGTGGAAGAGGGAGGAATTTATGACCAAAGAAGAACTAGAGATCACTATTGACCACAACATAGAAAATTTTGATTATATCAAATTGAAAAGTTTTTGTACAAACAAAACAAATGCAAACAAGATTAGAAGGGAAACAATAAACTGGGAAAACATTTTTACAATCAAAGGTTCTGATAAAGGCCTCATTTCCAAAATATATAGAGAATTGACCCTAATCTATAAGAAATCAAATCATTCTCCAATTGATAAATGGTCAAAGGATATGAACAGACAATTCTCAGATGAAGAAATTGAAACTATTTATAGACATATGAAAATATGCTCCAAATCATTATTAATCAGAGAACTGCAAATTAAGACAACTCTGAGATACCACTACACACCTGTCAGATTGGCTAGAATGACAGGGAAAGATAATGGGGAATGTTGGAGGGGATGTGGGAAAACAGGGACACTGATACATTGTTGGTGGAATTGTGAACACATCCAGCCATTCTGGAGAGCAATTTGGAACTATGCTCAAAAAGTTATCAAGCTGTGCATACCCTTTGATCCAGCAGTGTTTATACTGGGCTTATACCCCAAAGAGATACTAAAGAAGGGAAAGGGACCTGCATGTGCCAAAATGTTTGTGGCAGCCTTGTTTGTAGTGGCTAGAAGCTGGAAAATGAAAGGATGTCCATCAATTGGAGAATGGTTGAGTAAATTGTGGTATATGAACGTTATGGAATATTATTGTTCTGTAAGGAACGACCAGCAGGATGAATACAGAGAGGACTGGCGAGATTTACTTGAACTGATGCTAAGTGAAATGAGCAGAACCAGGAGATCATTATATATCTCAACAACGATACTGTTTGAGGATGTATTTGATGATAAAGAGAGCCTTAATTGATCAAAGAGGGACAGAAGCAGCTACACCCAGAGAAAGAACACTGGAAATGAATATAAACTGCTTGCATTTTTGTTTTTCTTCCCGGGTTATTTATACCTTCTGAATTCAATTCTCCCTGTGCAACAAGAAAACTGTTTGGTTCTGCACACATATATTGTATCTAGGATATACTGCAACCCATTCAATATGTAAAGGACTCTTGCCATCTGGGGGAAGGGGTGGAGGGAGGGAGGGGAAAAATCGGAACAGAAGTGAATGCAAGGGATAATGCTGTAAAAAATTACGCTGGCATGCGTTCTATCAATAAAAAATTATTAAAAAATTAAAAAAAAATAACGTCCACAAAAAAAGCAGTTTATATATAGATTGTTTCATTTGGTCTTAATAATGTTAAGTATAAATATTGTTGTCCCCATTTTACAGATTAGAAAATTGATCCTTATTGAGATTAAATGACTTGTCTGGACATCTAGATAATGTGGAAGATAATGTGGAAATGAGAATTTGAACCCAAATCTCCTCTGTTCAAGTTTTCTTTTCACTATGATGAGGAGGGAGCTGCCAAGGAATTAAAGGGTCAAACACTGCATTCCCAAGGCCAAAATCTCAAGGATTTCTTTTCCATGATTTGAGTAAGATCATTCCAGGATAGAGAGGGAGGAAGAAAAATCATTCCTCCGTATAAAAAGAAAGAAAGAAAAAGGACTGGGGGTGGAGGAAAGGGGCAGAGGCTGAAATTGCAAAAAATACAAGAAAAAAGAAAGAATCTATAAAGCACTGGGGAGAGCAGCAGATGAGATGGGGACAAACACCTGGATACTACTTAGGAGACATTATACTGTATTTTGTCACAGGAGATTCCTTTGCCAATCAGCAATAACACAGGTTTGCAAGTTACTCAATCATGACAGCACAATAGTTTTATCAATGAAATCAAACTTCTGGTCAATGTAGTGAAAGATTAGTGTAAATGGAGAAGGAACTGGCTCATAGAAGGGGGCAATAGGGTTTTCAGACCCTTGTCCCTAGAAACTAAAGGATTGAGCCAAGCTTTTGTTGGAGATAACACCAGAGATGGGAGAAAAGTCCTATGACATCATAACTAATTCATTTACATACCCCCTTTTGATTGACTGATGAAGTTCAAGCTGAACAGAATCAAGAAAACCTATCCATGATATGGTGAATTTGGCTTCTGATGGGGCTGAGAGTGGGGAAGACATAAGAATTCTGGGCTGTACACTTATAATCTAGAAGCATTCAGTGGCTGGGTCTATATGTACATCCCCAAGCTTCATCTTGTGTGATCTGTGTCTTCCCTAATGTAGGAAATGCAAATCTGCATAATAAATACCCAATTATCCCAATTACCTTTAATTGTTTGGCTTGTGAAGCAACAGTGTTAACAATAGGCAAAGGCTCGATAAGGGAGCACCAGCATTTAGCAGAACAATCTATTCCCAGAGTTGGGGATAAAAATGAGGCAAAAAAGGCCATCTCGTTCCAGCCAGCTAATGAGCCCACCCCTCTCAGCCTGGGGCAGATTGTTTATGACTAGGCGATTTATCTGAATCCTTCTAAGTGATTCAGGGACTGCTCATATGGTGACTTCTTAATACAATGGTCATTAAAGACTTCATAAAAAATATGTAAAACCTTTGAAAAAGAAGAAAGGGAGAGCCAGTTAGCTCTCCTTCTGCACTGACCAAATCCAGTAATAGCCCAGACTAATTTTTTTTTTTGTCTGAGAAGAGGCAAGTCTTTCATCCTGGTCAAAACTAGGAAGGACAAACTTTACAGGAGTGGGACAAGGGAGATGGAGTCCAGAATAAAACGGTCATGCTAGACCCTACTTCTCCAAGACTGGACATTCACAATAAATTTGACTAATAATACATTTATTTTTACTTTTTATAAAGCTTTTTTCCCTTCTCACCAGCTGAGCTAGTCAGTGGTAGAGAGGTGTTGGAGGTGGAGTGTATGGGAAAAGAAAAACCACTGATTTTCTGCTGTTATAAATTCACCCTTCATACATTTAGTCAGATAGTAAGTGTTTATCGACCACACAAGATCACAGAAATTTTTAGAGCTAAAGATTTGACTTGGGGGATTGCATGATGACTATGGGAAGCAACATGGGCCAGTGGAAAGAGTTGTGGGACTAACTGCCATTTGCTAGTCATGTATCCTGAGTGAATGATTCCTTTTCTCTGGGTCCATTTCCTTGTCAGCAAAATGGGTATCATACTTTATTTTTCATTACCTAGCATTTATATAATACCTTTAAAATTACAGATCTCTTTACAAATATTAATACATTTGCTCCTCAAAACAACTCTGGAAAGTAGATGTTATTATCATCCCCATTTTAAAGGTGAGAAAACTGAGGAAGGCAGAAATTAAATATCTTGCCCAGAGTCCCACAGCATTAATTAAGGATCTGAAGTCAGAGGCACCAAGCTGTATCCTACTAATTGTATTATTTTGTATAAAGAATCACAAACTATAAAATAATATATAAATGAAAATGATTATTTTTATTTTATGTTCTGTTTCCTTTACTAGGAAAGACTTCTTTACTAGTTTGATTAGGTAAAAGAGATCATCTTCTGCCTCCTTTCTTATAGCTTTAGTCACTGATTGAGGGTTGCCTAAGTCAAACTAAGACCTGTTAAAGAGTTTAGTTTAAAAAGATCTTAAAAATGCCAATGGCCCCTGCTGCATCCAGTGCCATCTCCAGTTATCCTGGTCTATATGTGGCCACTGAACTCAGCTCCAGAAGGGAAAGTGAGACGTGTGACTTTGTACATCCTTCCCTCACTGAAATCCAATTCACTTGCATGTCATGGCACCATCTCCCTGATGTCATGGCCCTCTTTGGGAATGAAGGACAAAACAACAACATTGGCACAGACTAAGTATTTAGAAAATGATTTTCGATTGATTGATGTAGCAACTACAAGAAAGTAAGACAGAAATGCTTGAAGAGTTTACTAATTAGTTGGGTTGACAAAATACATACAACTCAAAAAACAAATAAACCTCATACATTGAATGAATGATGCAATACACAAACAAGGGGGAAATATGCTATCATTATGAATAGTATTGACTGGAAGGAAATATTGTGTAGTGAGAAAAATACTAGTCTATGGATCAAAGGGCATGGATTTAAAATGCAGCTCTGCCAGTCACCAACATGTTATTCCAGGTAAGTCATTCTATCTCTCTAGACCCAGGTGGTTATAAGGATCAGATGATGAGATGTCTGTGGAAATCCTTTGCAACCACAGCTATATAAATGCCAGCTATTATTATTATTCATTGTTAGACTAAACTCAGGCTGCGGTTCTTAAACAGGCAGCAGCAAATTCATTAATTAACGTCCTGTTGCAGTTTAGAAAGCTGATTTTGTTAGCTTAAGTAAGACCCCAGGCCTTGCTGAGCACGCTAATTTTGTTAAAATACTGACTTGAGCCCGGGGAAAATGCAAAACATATTCAATTCACACACGCTGGTGCAATTAAAATATTACATTAGCAGCTTGTTCTGCTAATGGGCAGCATAAACTTTTAGGACTATGATAAAATAATGAGCTGCTGGTTTAATTAATCAATAAGCATTTATTAAGAACCTACTGTATGCCAAATATTGTTGTGCTAGCAGCTGGGGACACAAAGAAAAAAAATGAACTGGTCACCTCCCCAGAGAGTTCATATTCTATAAAAAGGACAGCATGCATGCATAAAATATATACGCCCAATGAATGCAAGGGAATTTGTGAGGAGAAACAATGGTGACTAGAGGGACCATATTAGTCTTTATGAAGGAAGTGACTGTTGAATTGATCTTTGAAGAAAACTAGGGATTTATAAGAGGTAAGAGTAAAAACTAATACCTTCAAGATTTGAGGGGGAAGGAGGACTTTTATCAGGTGAAACAAACATGATTAGAATTGTCTAAGTAAACATAAATTGGAATCTCTTTAGTGAATTTGCCTGGTGGCTTTTGATTAAAAAATATTACCAATATAAGCTTGATCTTGATCTCTCATTTGCTAAAGGGTAGTTTATAATTAAGTTGCGTGAGACAAGGATATATGGGGGTCAATTATTTTGAAGAGGAAGAATGCTTTGACCTTGGTGTTTGAAGAAGAAAATGAGGATGGATTAATGGTGAGGAGAGAAGGGAAGATGAAGGAGCAGCTGTAAAAAGAACAGAGGGAAGATTGAGCACATGAGATGGTGTGGCTAGAACAGGAGGGTCACGGCAAGAAGGAATGAAAGATGAGAGTGGAAAAAGAAGGAAGATGGACAAATTTGATTGGGAGACAGATTTGTCACTACCAAAAATTTGGGTGTTTCGCTTAAGAACTCAGGTTGCTCAACAGCAGAGCTTATGAGATTTCTTTGAAGTACATATCCAGAAAACTGTCACAGAAGACACAAGAATTCTCAAACTCTATAACTGCATTGCTCTGGTGTCAGATGGAATGAGGGTCTCTCTTGGTTTCTGTCTCTGTCTCTCTGTGTGTCTCTGTATTCATCTTTGTCTCTGTCTTTCTCTGTGGATCTCTCAGTCCCTCTGTCTCAGTCTTTCTGTGTCTCTCTGAATCTCTGTCCTTCTATGTCCCTCTGTCTCTACTTCTCTCTCTCCATTTCTCTCTCTCTCTCCCCCGCCCCCACCTTTCTCTCTCTCTCTCCTCTCTCTCTCTCTCTCTCTCTCTCTCTCTCTCTCTCGCTAATGTTGGCCATAAGTTGGGAATTTTTCTTTTTTCCTTCTTTTGGTGTATTCACAGGAGACACTAGCAAGGAGAAAAGACTGGTGCACTTTTTACCCACCTCATATTCCTGGTTCAGCTGTGTGTTATGTTAAGAAAATAGGATGAAGACTGAATTTCAATTGATAGACAATAGGGATTTATTCTAAGTTTCTAATTAGAGGCAGAGAAAGATGAAAATAGAATCTGAAGATTAGTCCAGTAATGGTATACAAGATGGAATAGTGGGTAGCATTTAGATACAAAAAGGCCATCTAGGAGGAAGTTATAGTAATTCAAATGTGAAGTGAGATAAGGACCTGGACTAAAGAAATATTTATGGAAAAAAGAAAGAAAAGAATGAATGAGAGAAATACTGGGAAAAACGATGGCTAGGAGTTGATGATTAGATATAAAAGAGGAGATAAAAATTATTCTAAATCTGGGTAGCATAGTTGGTAGTAATTGATTTGTAGTCAGAGTATCTTGTTGGTTCAGAAGATAGAGCACTGGGCTTGATGTCAGGTAGACTCATCTTTGTGAGTTCAAATCTGAACCTCAGACAACCTAGCTGTATCTCCTTTACCTGCATTCCCTTAAGCTTGTTTGTTTCAGCTTTCTCATTTGTAAAATGAACTGGAGAAGGAAATGGAAAAGCATTCCAATATCTCTGCTAAAAATAAAATGTCCTCCCTCCCCCCACAAAAAAAAAAGTGTCAAAAAGAGTTAGACAAAATTGAAACAACTGAACAACAATTTGGAATTAGGAAATAGATCTGGATCCCTTTGAATCTCAGTTTCTTTATCTGGAAAATGGGAGACTTTCTACATCTACAAAAGCACGCATCTTTCATGCACTGACTTTTAGAGAACTAAAAGTGACTTTGAACCATTTACTACAATTTCTTCATTTAGAAAGATTGGGACAAATCCTAACAAATGGAAATGATTTGTCAAAAGATTACATAGCTACTTAGTGACATCTAGTTCAATCTATTTTTAAATTTTCTTTATCATAATCATTATCATTATTATTATTATTATAACCCATGTATTTTTACACAATATCTTGTTTTCCTATTGGACTTGAAGTAGCAGTAAGGCATTAAAATAGTCAATGTTTTCAAAGCAAAATGCAGAAATCACTAAAGAAAAGCCTCTAAGATACCACGAATACCTTTTAATAGTAATTTTTTGGCTTAATAGATTTGGGATAAGATAGACAATTGTTTTGTTTTGTTTTTTCATTTTTCTGAGTCTCAGATTACCCATCTGTAAAATGGGAATAGGGTTTTATTCTACATATGTCACAGGGTTATTTTTGAGAAAAGGGCCTAGTAACTCTTAAAGCATTATAGAAATCTGAGTGATTATTTTATCTCTTACTATCTCAATGGTTTTGATAAGACAGTCTTATGGAAGGCTATCTTCTTTAAGAGTCCAATTGGTAGAATCTCTGTACTCAATTAGAAGAGAAAACTGAGCCATCACTAAATCCAGATAATTTCGTATTTGTTAAAGCAACAGTAATAATGGCATAGATAATCAGTTAATCCCCAAATATCAGAATTTTTTTAAAAAATGGAATTCCCTCTGGGCTATAGGATAACAATAGTTCACATTTATATAAAACTTTTTATGAATAACTAAGTTCTATATTGATGTGCATGCAACCCTATGAGGTAAATGCCATTTTTATCCCCGTTTTACAAATGGGGAAACCCAGTTTCAGAGAGATTAAATAACTTGTTTAGGGTCACATAACTAGTATCTGAAAAAGTATATGAATACAGGTCTCCTAGATTTCAAATCCATTATGTTATATTTGCTCTCCCACACTTAATAGCTGCATGAACCTGAGCAAGTCATTTTATTTGTCTATACCTCAGTTTCAACATATATAACATGATAATAATCATTATAATATAATAATATAATTAACAATAATGCTTTCAATACCTATATCATAAAATAATTGTAAAATGAAGTATTTATGAACTTAAAGCATGTATGAATTGGAGTAATGATGGTGAAATTGGAAATCGTATGGTGACAGTAAGGACCATATTTTTAATGATTTCTTGGAGATAGGACAAATGAGTGTTATATTTGGGTCAAGCAAATATTATAAGTCCTAATTACCTGAATCCACACTGGCCCCGAAAGGATGGGAAGTGGTTAAGAAATCAAAAATGTAGAATTACAAATTTTTTCACAGATAATTAATTGAAAGTTGGATATACTTCCTTTTCTATGAAGGTCTGTGTTCATGATTAACTCCTTTCCCAGTCAGCCCAGACCTTAGCCCTTCAGATGGAATCACTGAATATCAAGACTGAAGGAAAATTTAGAAGTTAATCATAGGACAACAGATGTAGAGGTAGAAAGAACCTTAGAGATCACTTAATCCCACTCCTTCCATTTACAGAGGAGAAAACTGAGGTCAAGATAAGAAAAGTGATTTACCTGGGGTCACACAGGTACTAATCAAGTTATCAAGAGATGAACCCCACTTAATAAAGGCCTCCTATGTGCCAGGCACTAGGGTTCCAACTATAATAAATAGCACAATTTACAGGCAAGGGAAGTTCCATTACAATGGAGAAGACAAGAAAGAGATTCTCTCTCTCTCTCTCCCTCTTTCTCTCTCTTGTCACACACACACATATATACATATACATATTGCAACGCATATAGATACACAGATGTTTATATATTATATAAATTTATAAACTTTTAAATAAATTATAAAATATATTAGATACAATAATAATAGCTGGCATCACTACAAGCTTTTCAAAATATTTGGCAAATATTATCTCTTTTTATCTTCATGACAACTCTGAAAGACATTATCCATATTTTACATATGAAGAAAGTAGAACTGAGAATAAATGACTTTGCCAGGGCCATATACAGCTGGTAAGTGGCAAAGATTGAATTTGAACTTAGTATTCTATCAATTCCAAGTACTCTGCTACCTGATTATATATACATAAAGAATGCATATAGAAAGAAAATACTTAAATACCATAATGTAGAGCCAAGACTTGCCTTCAAATCTACGGACTTCAGGAGATAAGAGGGAAGATGTAATTGAGCTGAAAATATGTGTGTGTGTGTGTGTGTGTGTGTGTGTGTGTGTGATTTCCTTTTTAAATGTAAAGTTAAATGATTTGCTCAGTGTCACACAGCTAACAAGTCTGAGGTCCCATTTGAACTCACTTGCTTCTGACTCTAGGGCCAACACTCTATCCACTTCATCACCTAGCTGCCCATATATATATATAATTTGTTTGTTTGTTTGTTTGTTTCTTTCTTTCTTTCTTTCTTTCTTTCTTTCTTTCTTTCTTTCTTTTTTTTTTTTTTTTTTTTTTGCTGAGGCAATTGGGGATTAAGTGACTTGCCCAGGGTCACACAGCTAGGAAGTGTTAAGTGTCAGCTCGAATTTGACTCAGGTCCTCCTGATTTCAGGACTGGTGCTCTATCCACTACCACACCTAGCTGCCTCCTGCCCACATACCTCTTAAGCAAGGCTATTGGATGGCTTAATCATTTAGTTCCACAAACCAAGTATACTCAACTTTACAAACTCATTTCCCACCAGTCTCATTCATGTAAACCAATTCATCTAGAAAGTTATAATAGAGCTTTAAAATTTGTCAAGTGTTTTACTTTTGTATCTCCCTCAACAACCCTGTGAGAAATATGCTACTATCACATCCATTTTAGAGATGAGAAAACTGAGCAGCAGTATTCGGGTGCACATTTAACAACTAGCTCTCAGTGTGGGGAGCTGGGGAGGAAAGAATTTAGACATGATATACTTATTTCTTCTCCCATGGTCCAGCCCTCATACAGTGGCTCAGCACTAATCTCCATCAGTAAGGAGAGTCCTATACCAAAAGTCTTTGGAACTAGAGTTTTATTCACATTTTCTCCGTCATTTTAAATCTTGACAATGACCTAAATGGTAACTCAAATTTTGATTTGTAGCATTTGTCAACATATAAATGATGACACTGAAAATTTAATGATTGACTTTCACCAGCACACCCCCCGAAACTGCGAGGTTAAGTGACATAATCAGAGTTTAAGAAAGGATTTAAACTCAGGACTTCTTGACTTTAGGTCTAACACTCAAAGAGTCAAGAATTTTGTCACGTAACTGCTACATACATTCTCTCATCCTCTCACCATTCCCTAGATGGATATACTCTCCTGTGCTTATATAAAAACAGTCCACACCAATGAACATCAAGTAAGAGATGACCATGTGGTTAGTCATTAGACTTGTGACTTTCTGGGAGGGATAACAGGAACTTGAAATCTATTATGATAAAATGGAAAGGGCATCAGGTTTACAGTAAGGTTACCATTACTAGTAATTGATTAGTAACTTAGTAATTGTACATTATTAAATAAGTTGGTATTTTTTATCTAAATCAGTTGGATTGGATGATCTTCAAAGGTTCTACATTGTAAATCTAGTATTCTTTTCCTCATTACACATTTGCCTTCAAACACATAATAGCCTTTGCAGAAACACTCACAGGTCATACTGACCAAACAACTATACAATCACCCCTCACCTAGTTCTTTTACACATTGGTGTTTTATAGCTGCAGGAAAATATAGCAACTTGAAGAGGGGAGAGGCGGGGATAAGGGATTAGATAGCATAGTGTTTCTTAATATTTCTTAAAGTCTTTTGCTCTGACCTGTAATTTCAAAATTTTAATCTGTGCGTTTTGGTCAGTACTTGACACAGGACCTGGTACATAGTAGGCATTTTATAAATGATCATTATTCCTTTAGATACCTCAGCTCCTCTGCAGTGTTCCATCATCTTATTGTGTGCTCACTAAGTCTTTTAGAGTGAAAAACTACTTTACTATAGCATGATAGTTCATTGTACAATGTACAGACAACATATTTAATAGGTATACAGCTTAGCCAATGAATCTAGCTCAACTCTACTTAATGCAGGAATCTGATTGTTAACATTTCCAACCTCTCTCCCTTATTTTCTACCTCCCTGGACACTTCCAACAAGCCGCTTTGCTTTTTATTACAGCCCCAGGAGATGCCCTGTTCTTTTGTGCTAAGATTTATGTAGAAATTGCTCTCCCCAAAGGCACCTCAACCTCAATCCTCCAATATGAGAGTTCCTCTGATTTGTGCCAGGTGCCATTTTTCAAACATCTTCCTTCCCTAGCCGATCTCTGCCTGAAAGAAATCCTCATTTTGGTTATACTCACTCTTAACCTGAGCTCTCTGGACATTCAAAGTCCTTCCTTAAATTCTCATATCTCTATCCTGGGCCAGCCTATATCTACCACTTCACTTTAAGTAATAAATTTCATTTCCTATGCTGGAATTTTTTCCTCATCCTATATCAATTTCCTCCTCTATAAAGTAAGGAGTGAAAATTAGTTAATCTCTAAAGTCTCTTTCAACACAAACTATTTTTTTTTTCAGAGAGCATAAGATCATTTGTCAAGTCATTAAATCATTCACCCTAAGTGTCTTCATGTGTACAACAAGAATAATAATAGTTCCTACCACCTACTTACTAAGGTTATTGTGAGGATCAAGTGAGATAACATATGTTAAATGCTTTGCAAACTTGGCTAGTATATTGTATAATAGACCTCTTTTCTTTTCCCTCACCAGAAGACACACCCTGCCCTGGACCCCTCCCCTTTTTAGTTATTTATATCACATTCCATCACTTTTCAAGCAATACTGACTCATTACCAAAACAAGCATCTCTAAAACTCATTTTAACATTCTCATCATAGAGTAACCTACTTTTTAAAATGTATGACCAAACCAGCATGCAGCAGCATGACTTGAATACTCACATAATTTTAACTTGAATACATACATAAATTGGGGAAGGGGGGGATGTCTTTCTTTACAGAGGCCCATCCTAGTTTGATCTAACCACAATTAGATCCTGCACTGGAACAGAGACTTCTAGGGTCTTCAGGGAGCCCCAGGAACCAAGAGGCACCAATCTATTGTGTCTTGAAAAGGCACTTTGGGAGGTGCTGCTCCATTTGAGCTGACAGAGTCCCAGAAATAGATGACAGGCTATCTCCATCTTTCTTGCACAATTACTGGGTAAGGAAGCCCAGAGGACCTCAGAATGCTTAGTGGACCTAGATGATGGTCTAAGGGGGAGGACTTAGAGAAATAGAATGAAACAGGGAAGGAAAACCAGGAGCAAAGAGTAGAAACAGACCACTCACCCAGAGAAAGAAGGTCGTTATTGCTGGACAAAGCCAGGGAGAAAAAGCCCAAGGGCAAAGACTGCCATGATTATAGTATGACTCTTCCACCTCTCCTTCCTGTGTAGTATTGTACCTGCAGAAAATGAGAATATTCCGCTTGGAAAAGAGAATACTAGGAGGGATCACTTTTAAAGTCCTAAAATTTATACAGGGCATAGAATGATATAGCATGAGGGTTTTTTTCCTATTGTCATTCAGTCATTTTTTTAGATATGTCTAACTCTTCATGACATTATTTGGGGTTTTCTTGGCAAAGATCCTGTAATAGTTTGCCATTTCTTTCTCTAGATTATTTTTACAGACAAGGAAATTGACAATGAAGGGTTTAGAGTACACAACAATAATTATAACAATAATAATAATATCCGTATCAACAAAAATATCAATAACTAGCATTGATATACTTAGTCGATATTTGAGATTCCCAAAGTGCTTTCCATATGTTACCTCATTTGATCCTCACAACAACACCATAAAGTAGGTGCTATTATATGGATAAATTACTTCTTCAGGGTCATATAACTGGTCAGCATCCGAGGCAGGCCCCAAACTCGGGTCTTCCATATCAAATACTTTAATCATTGTATCATTTAGTTGCTTGATAAGCTGCACGCAAATCAATGATAAATAGTATTAACCACAAACAGAGGTTACAGAGAAAGACTGTCTAGATTTTAACTTGATCAGTTATATTCACAGGAATGATTGATTCTCTTTGTTTAAGGGATATTGGAACTTTATTTTCCCCAGAACTTGAGGGGGTAGATTGGAAGATCTCTCTAGACTCATGCCTTAGGATATTATGGTTCTGATGCTGAATGATGAATACATTCTGAGGAATTAATTTTCCTCTATCCAAACCCAGAATCTTTTCACCTTCATGTTGTCCTAATACCTCTTAATAATGAATCTGCTTTCCATTTCCATGGGAATGGTGAAGGGACACCAGTTGCATGGATAATAGAAATCCAAAGATATGAAAAACCCTTCCCCAAAGCTTTCTCTATCTCACAAACTTCCCACCCAAATGGCTGACTAGGGGTTCCAATGAGCTTGGGACCTCTTCTTTCATTCCCTTGCCTTATCCCTATCTGGTCAAAGGATTGATTGGTGGAAAGTGGCCAAAGATTGGGCAGCAGAAGGAAGCAAGGAGAAAGTGATGAGATTTGGACAATCTACAAATGGAAGAATCAATAATTAAGAATTGCCTCAATCGGCCAATCTCAGCTTTAAGAGAGCTACTTATCAGTCTGATGAAGGAGACATTGTCCCTGCCTTAAGGGATTCCTAATCTTATGAAGAAGGCATTTGTAACTTCCCAATCAACATTAAGATCCCCTTTGGAACAGTGTGAGCATCACTGGGGCTGGAGGCAGAAGGTTGAACTTTATATGATTGTAGCTTGGGTTGATCAGGCCAGAATAATTCCCCCTGGCTTCATCTTTCCTATTTTATGTTTAGAGAGTAATCTCTTCTAGGAAATAATACTATAGAAAATCCTGGGTTTTTTACCCCAAACAACCAAACTTGATAGAAAATTTTGACTTTCATCCACCTGAAATGGTTAATCTCTTTCTTAGAAAGCCCCCTCCCCAATTATTTTTGCAAGAAACTTTCCCATTTGTTTTCCTTTTCTCTCATGCAAAAAAAAAATGTGGGGATCACTGAGGGTCCTAGAGGCAAACAGTGAAGTCTGGTGGAAAATATTCTTTGAAAAAGTTAGAAGACACAGATTCTAATTCTTACTCTGTCACTAAGGTGTATAAGTAATATAATCATACTGTTTGGATCCCAGATTCCTCTTCTATCTGGTAAAAGTATAGTCCAGGCCTCTTTTGTATTATGGACCATGTTGGCAATTTGGTGAAGTCTATGGACCGTTTCTCAGAATGTTTTTAAATGCATAAAATAAAATACATAGGATTATAAAGGAAACTATGGGCAATTAAATGACATAGTGGACAGTGTCAGTCTTTGAGTCAGGAAGTTTCATCTTCCTGAGTTCAAATCCAATCTCAGATACTTACTAGCTGTGTGACCGTGGACAAGTCCCTTAACTCTATTTCATCTGTAAAATGAATTGGAAAATAGAATGCCAGATCACTACAGTATGTACACCAAGAAAGGCCCAAATGGGGTCACAACGAGTGAGACACAACTGAACAACAACAGCAACACCTTAAAGCACAGTGCCTGGCACAGAGTAAGTGCTTAAGAAATCATTCATTCATTAATACTGCCTTCTCCATTAAAATGTGAGCTCCTTGAAGGCAGGGATTATTTTTGTCTCTCTTTGAATCCCCACTGCTTAACACAGTGCCTGGCAAAAAAAAAAAAATAGGCACTTCATTAAATGCTGGTAGACTGATTGTATAAACACTGCCTATTATTATATTCTAAGATCCTTTCTAGCTCTGACATTCTGCATTATTTGTTCTTACATTCTATCTAACCAAGGTCCTTCTTAGTTCTGACTCTGTATATTCTATGATCCTAAGTCATTTACGACAGCATCAGATTCCTCCCAGCCATAGAAAGGAGGAGCAACTGTCAAATGGTTTGAAATGCTTCTAATTAACAAGTAATTAGGAAGCATGTTTTCTACCTGTTCCTAAGGGAATCCTGGATGGGGCCAGACTTCTCTGGAAACTCCCAAGACAGCAGGAGGCAGTTCCTCATCACGCTTTTCCTTCCTCTACACTTCCCTCTTCTATTCCCACTCTTTTCCCGATTCAAAATCCCTCACTCCCCGCACAGGAGGCCACTTCTCGGCCATCTCTGCATCTGCTGCTCTTCTCACTGGAGCTGCATCAACATATGTGCCTGATCGGCTGGGGACCAGAATCGTGATGAGAAAGGGAGAGCAGGGAGGGGGAGATCAGGAGAGGGGACAGATTGGAGAGGGCTGGGCTCTCTGGCGGGGACTGTCTATAACCATCGAACGTTAGAGTAGGAATATCCTTTAGAAACTATCTAATCCAACCTGCTTATTTTATAGATGAGAAAATGGAGGCAGTGCCTGATCAGATGACATCCAGACAATCACATTCAGATTTAAGAGGGCCATTACCAGACCTTAGGGTACAGAGGAAGATAACTAGTCTGGAAAGTGGGGGTACAAAAGACTAAAGGGGCAGGATATAATGCCTGCCTTCAAAAATTGGGAGGTTGTCCTGTGGGAGATGGAATAGAGCTGCAAATTGGTACAACCATTCTGGAAAGTAATTTGGAATTTGTGTAAAGTGACTAAAGCCTCCATACCCTGTTGCCCCAGAGGGAAAGACTAGAATCAGTGATTAAAAATTTTTGGCTGGGGGAACGGGGCATGATGTTAGGCAGATTTTTCTAGTAAGTAATGCAGCTTAATGATGGGACAGGCTTCCTGCAAAAATAGTGATGTGCCTGTCATTGGAAAGATTCAAAAAGCAACTACAAAGCCATCAGTTGTTTATGGATACTACACAAAGAATTTTTGAACTAGGTAGGAAGTTCTGCTGAGATCTCTTCCAAGAACATACAAGGTACTTAATAAGTACTTCATGAAGAAATATATACTATCAAAAGCTATTCCCCAATTTTTAATTGAAGAATTATAAATTATTAACAACTATATGAAAGAATACTTCAGGGGGCAGGTAGGTGGTACAGTGGATAGAGCACCAGCCCTGAAGTCAGGAGGACCTGAGTTCAAATCTGATCTCAGATATTTAACTCTTTCTGGCTGTGTGAGCCTGGCAAGTCACTTAACCCCAATTGCCCAAAGAAAAAAGAAAAGAAAAGAAAAAGAATCCTCCAAAGAATGTGGTCCTCAGGCTCTAGGCCACCCAGGACCTATCTGAGATAGCTGGGATAAGGGAAGATTTGCCATCACTACCATCAAGAATAATCTTTCTTACCTTCCCTCTTCTTTTGTCATTTCTCCCTCACTTTCTCTGGCCTGCTCAGAACCCATGACTACTCACATACTAGTTCATATGTGCATACTAAGGTCTTCTAGGTTTTACCATCTGTCCTAAACTCTAAGCCTTCCAGAACTCCAGCTCTGCCATATACAACATTAATATAAACTAAGAACTCCCTGGGTCTTGCCAAGATAGTAAGTATTTAATGGATGCTTTTCATTAATTTAATTTCATTTACTTTGTAATAAAACAAATATGGAACAAAACATTTCCTAAGTTTCACCTCAGAAGGAGCAAGTTATCAAAGCTGAAAAATTATGGAAATATGGAAAATGTTCAATACTGATAGAATTGTGGAAAGATGGGTATACCAATGCATTATTGGTAGAGCTGCAAATTGGTTACGACCATTCTGGAAAGCAATTTGGAATTTGTACGAAGTGACTAAAATGTCTATACCATTTGACTTAAAAACTCAACTGCTAAACATAAACCCCAAGAAAGTTAATGACAAAAACAAAGACCCTCACATACTTGGAGCAGCACTTTTTGTGGTAGCAAAGAATTGGGAAATGATTAATCAGAATGTGGCATGTGAAGCTAATGGATTATAAGAATGTACTATAAGAAATAAAGATGATGTGTACAGAGATATATTGAAAAGACAATATGAATTGATGCAAAGTAAAATAAGAAAAAGCTAGAAAATGAACACAAGTAAATGGAAAGAACAACAGCAAAATAATAATTGAAGCAGAATGATTCAAAATTGTAATGATCAAGGTTATTTCCTAATAAGACATATGAGATGAAGCCTCTCTATGCTTCTTTGCAACAGTTGGGGGCCCAGGGTAGGGGATGTTTTCGTTCAGTAGTTTCAATTATGTTTGATTCTTGGTGACCCCATTTGAGATTTCCTTGAGATCTCCAAAGATAACAGGGTGATTTGCCATTTTCTTCTACAATTCATTTTACAGATAAAAAAGTTGAGGTTTTCTCAGAGTAAGTGACTTTCCCAGATATTAAGGTCTGAGGCTAATTTGAACTCAGGTCTTCCTGACTCCAGGCATAGCAGTCTACTGAACCATTTATCTGCCAATGGGTAGAGAATACTGTATAAAATATGAGACATTTTAAATATAGAATACAATGTTAAAAATTATTATTATTATATAATTATATATTATGTAATGTTATAAAATTTTATGATTCTTTTTTGTCCTTTTATTCATACATTTTCTTCTCTGGAAGGGGTGGAATAAGGAATAGAATGGAAATAAAGATGATAATAAAATAATAAAAAGAAAATAATATGAAATATTATTCAATTTTTAAAAAGAAATGCTTGTTGGTCGGTTGCTTTGCTCAAGATCATATAGTTAGGTAGTTGCAGAGCTAGATCTAGAGCCCAGTTCTATCAATGCACAATTATTTTCATAATACCATAAATGTAGGATCATGGTATTTCAGATGTAGAACTGGACAGAAGAGAAGAGATTGGTTAGACTAATCTCATTATTTTAAAGATGAGGAAATTGTGGCTTCCTTTCCTTCCCTCTCCTCCTTTCCTCTCCCTTCCCCTCCTTTCCTTTTTCTTCCTCCCTTCCTCCCTCCCTTTCTTCTTTTTTTCTTCCCTCCCTCCCTTCCTCCTTTTGCTCCTTTTCCTCCCTTTCCTCCCTTTTTCTCTTCCCCCTCTTTCCTTCCTTTCCTTCTTTTATGGTGACTGGATCTATTTCAGACTAAAAGTCCAGAAGTCATTTTGGGGCCTAAGTTGACTCCTAATCAACACAAGACATTTAGCCTGCTTTATTTGCCATCTTGGCTCAGTAACAATATTTTAGGCAGCTTGAGGGCTCACTATGCTGATGTTAGACTGAGTGTAGATCCCTGGTTGATTTAGCTCCTTGTAGCTCAGAACACCTAAGCTAAAGAATTAACCTTAAGGTCTCAAGTAGCAAAGAATACAGAAGAGAATCACCATATCTGATGCTGTATATTTTCAAAGATACCACTGAGCTATCAACTTCTTGATTCATGAGAGAAACTTATTTGGATCAGGACAGTAGAGAAAAAGTTGGTTCACTGGATTTGTGGATTGGTTCTGGATACCATGGAATCATGGATCATGGAATCATAGCTTTAGACCTAGAAGAAACCCTACAGATTTGCTTCCTAAGTCCCTTCTAGATCTAAATCTCTTTTTTTTCAAATTTATTAAAGCTTTTTATTTTCAATACATATGTATAGACAGTTTTCAGCATTCAGACTTGTATAACCTTGTGATACAAATTTTTTCTCCTTCCTTTCCCCCACTTCCTCCCCTAGATGGCAAGTAATCCAATATATGTTAAACATGTGCAATTCTCCCATACATATTTCACAATTATCAAGCTACACAAGAAAAATCAGATCAAAAAGGGAAAAAAATCAAAAAGAAAACAAACTATAACACAAAAGAGAAAGGTATTATGTTATGATCCACAGTCAGTCCCCACAGTTTTCTCTTTGGATGTAGCTAGCTCTCTATCACAAGACATTTGGAACTGACCTGAATCATCTCGCTATTGAAAAGAGTCACAGCCATCAGAATTGGTCATCTAGATCTAAATCTATGATTCTCATTTTACAGATGTGCAAACTGAAACCCAATAAATTAAATAACTTGCTCCTAATCATAAAGCTGGCAAGTATTTAAGCAGGGTTTCAAGTTGGGTCTCCCTAGTTTAAGTACAAATCTATCTATTACAGTATTCTGCCTTTACCAATAGATGACAATAATCACTTAGCAACCTGAGGCCAAAAAAGATCTGGATCCCTTAGTTTGAATTTTCCTATGATAACCCCCATTCTTTGAATGGAGGCTTCCAAAGAAATTTAATACATAAAGAACTCCTGATAATAAATGATTATGGTAAATATAAGTTTGCATGCATATTTCTATCTAATGCAGAATCATTCTTACATAAAAGCAGATAGATATATCACATCCATAGACACATATGTATCCTGGTTTGCCCCTTATTCCCCACATAAATATTCTCTGAGTTTGATGAATTCAAAGAACTTGGAGCTGATAGAGAATTAAATTGAAGTCCTCAATTTTACAGCTGTGGAAACTGAGGTCCACTGAGGTTCAATGACTCATTCAGAATTACTCAGATATTAAGTGCCAAGCTGGAACTCAAACCCACATTTTCTGACTTCAAAGTCAGTCATTATTACACTGTACTGGAAGGCTGGTTCCTTCCAGGTCTAAAATGCTATAATCTTCTGAGTGCCAATATAGATGCAGTCATAAGTATACACATATAGTTATAAAAATTAAACACTGGTTTATATCCCTTGATGTTCAAGGAAATCAGGCTTTAAGTCTAATAAAAATTAAGGTGAGAAATGGAATACTCACTGTTTCTCTTCCTTTCCTTCCCTTTTCTTTTCTTTGCCTGTTTCTCCCTCTCCTCCCACCTATCATTTAGGGAAAAGAGAGCAGTGGGTTGCCTGCTCTTGAAAGTGAATGACACTTAATTTAGCATGCATAGGTAGCAAGGTAATTTGAAAAAACAATTACTTTTAAGTGTTAGGGTAATCAATGGGAGTCCCGCCTTGACAGGTGACTTAGATTTAAACCCAGGACATCTGACTGCAGAAATTTCTATTGAACCACATTACCTCCCCTTTCTCTATTCTTAGTCTCAGATTTTAATTTATAGCAATCATTCAAGTTCAGTCTGCCTCAGTTTCTTCAACTGTTAAATGGGGATAATAATAGCACTAATCAGATAATATTAGATTTTTTATTAAAGCTTTTTAAATTTTCAAAACATATACATGGATAATTTTCAACATTTCACCCTTACAAAATCTTGTGTTCCAAATTTTTTTCCCTCTCTTTACCCCACCCCCTCCCCTAGATGGCAAGTAATCCAATAAATATATGTTAAACATATGCACTTCTTCTATAGATATTTCCACAAATCAGATGATATTTGTACTTAGTACAGTACCTGACACAGAGAAGATGCTTTATAAAAGCACATTTCCTCTCTTTCCCTCCTTTAGCTTATCATTCCTCCCTCTCTTCTTTTCTTTCCTTTGCACCTCTTCCCCTTCCCTGTCCACCTTACCTTTTCTTCTTGCTCCTCTCTTCTTTTTTTCTGTCTCAAGTTTCTATAGAACTCTCTGTCACCCACTCATCAGAGTAACTGAACTAAGTCAATTCAATGACAATGTCAGGTTCATTGAGAAAATCAGCAATTTTCTGCTCTTTAGCTCCCCATAAGCACACGAGCCCAGAAAGTTCAGAGTGATTGAACTTTCCCCTTTTCATTAAACTATATGTTGGCATCATGAAGATCTAGTATAAGTATGTTTTACAGAGGTGGGTAATGCTGAGAGGGAAAAAAGAAATAGGAAGATGTAAAGGGCTGAAAATCTGAGTTGATACACTAGGGTTGGATAGCCGAGCACTTAAGGCTAATTACCAATTGGACAATACTCTATTAGCAGATGCTTGGAAAATGGCCCTTCCCACTATTCTGTGCTGGCTCGATCTTTTGGTATATACAGAGAATTGTGGGAGGGATTAGGGGATGGAGTAAGACAAGCCAGAGTCACTTAGGTGGTAGACAAGGAGAAGGAAGGTCATGGAAATCCTGTGTCCATTCCCTTCACTTCTACCCCTAAAGACAAAGAATAAAGACAAAGAACTTTTGCTTATCCTGACTCTGGCTGATTCTAAGGTATCTAAGGTAATCCAAGGTATTCACAGGAAGAGAAGATGGAAGAACTAAAAGTCATGGCAAGAGAAGGAAATAAAAGAATAATGAAGTGGAGCTGTGATATAGTATCACAAATTCAGATCTTAGAAGTCCTGAAGTCTCTCATTTTTCAAATGAGGAAACTTAGACCCAGAGAGAGAATATGGCTTACCTTAAATCCAAACAGATAGCAAGTCACAGAACCAGTATTTGAACCTAGGTCCTTTGATCCAAATCCCCTACACTTTTCGAGCAAAGGAGCTGGGTAATAAGGAGGGGATGATCAGGACAGGAGAAGTTGGGGTTATGGTGACAAGGATCTAGAGAGGAGAAGAAGGAGTTGTGGAGCAATTTTACCAAGGGGAGGATTTGGAATGAGGGTGCAAGATGAGAAGAAGAATGGAAAGGTAAGGAGTAGAAATAAGGGGAGGAATTAGTGAAGAAAAAGAAAATGATACATAGGAGTTTGTATACTTGACACAGTGATACTAAGAGGAAATGGAGGATTGGGGGACAGTTATATAGAGAAAAATCAAGAAAAATTGGGGAACTTGAGGTAGAGGAAAATAGCACAGATTTTCTCAAATCCGTAAGCCAAAAAAAAAAAAAAAATCATGACAAGAGATGGGTAGGGTAGGAGGGAAAGTCTAATGATATTTGAAAATCTTTTGCAGGATGAAGTTATATCTCTTTATACATTCTTCCATATAGCACAACTCTGCTGAAAACCTGCAATATCCTCCCAGCCACTGCCTGGCAGGGGGAGGCTGGGATGAGATGATACATAAATGCCCGGCCCCTCCTCCCGGTGCCGGTGTTATTACAAATCACTTTAAAAGCTGCATCCCGTGGTTCTGGGGAACTCATCAGGAGCTCCGAATGTGGTATTGCTTGTCACAACAAAATCATTCTCTCCCCCTCAGTCTCTCCCCATCACTGGTGGCTTCACCCATCACCCAGGTATCCTGGCACTCTGACAGGCAGGAACAATTCCATTTCCTCAAACGGGCTTTTCATTTGCTCAGAACTTTTTTCAAGCATCTTTCCCTTTGGCCTGCAATCTCTCTCCTTGTAACCTGGCATTTCTATCTCATGGTCACTTTGCTGGCTTTATCTGCAAATGGCTTTTTAAGCACCTGTGTCCATAGCTGTTCTGGGAGTTAGATTCTTTTCCTTTACCTGTCAATCCTTAGAATAGTAGGATTTAGAGCTGGAAGGGACTGTAGGGACCATTCAGGCCAACCTCCTTATTTTAGAGATTAGGGAACTGAGGTCAAAAGGAGGGACATGAATTGCTCAAGAATAACAAAAATAGAAAGCATCTATGTAATGTATATATTGCGCACACACACACACACACACACACACACACACACACAAATAACTGTATAGGAATAGGAATAAAAACAGGAAACAAACATTCATTAAATACCTATTATGTGCCAGTTACTGTTTCAAGGACTTTAGATTATTATTTCACTTGATCCTCATAACAAATCTAGGAGGTAGATGCTTATTATTACCTCCCCCTTTTACAGTTGAGGAAACTGAGACATAGAAAGATTAAATAATTTGACCATGGTCACATAGATGATAATCATCTAAGGGTGGGAGTTTAACTTAAGTCTTTCTGACCCAGTCTTTTATCCACCAACCCATCTAACAGCTTCTAACAGAATTAGGATAGAAACTGTGATTTCCCAACATAAGGAACTATTTATTATGTAGTTGATATAGAAGAAGATGTGGAAAGTCCCTTTACTGTTGTAAGTTGCTACATTACCTGAAACTTAGAATCATAAAGTTTCTATAGTTGTTTTTAGTTTAAATGATTTAACAAGTCACAGTCAGTATGTATCCAGGGTGAAATTTGAATCCAGATTTTCTTGGCTCCACTATATTAGCTAATATTTACATTGTGATTTAAGGTTTGAGTATATTATTTCTTTGTAATTCTCTACATATATTATTTCTTTCTAATTCTTCTATGTTAGATCTTTCAAATACTATGTTTATTTTTTGTATATGGATAAACATAATTAAGTGTGTAAAGCTATTTGGATCTAGACACAGTATTTGAAGGACTGCCTATCAATTAGAAACAAAAAAAAAAGATTTTAACTTGGTGCTTTATCACAGAGGTCTCATCTAGAAACAATGGATGATAGTTGCAGAGAGACAAATTAGCCTTGATGTCAGGAAATGCTTCCTTCATTTCAAATACTTCCTCTCCACTCCACCCCATTCCACTCTGCCAACCTCTGGGCTTTATCCTCTTCAAAACCCTGATTAAAATGTTCTTTCTCAAGGAAGTCTCTCCTAATTGCCTTTCTGAACCTCAACCTCCCTCTGCCCCCTGCCCCCTCCCCGAAGCCCAATTCATTCATTTCAGTTCCTCTTAAAACTCACAGAGGCATTTTGTCCAATATTCATTTGCACTTGGGCTGGTTTCTTTGTAGGCATTCTTCAGCTCTGAAGCTGAACTCATCTCCCCTCCGAAATCTATTCTCTGTATGACCTCTCTTTAGATTGATGGCACCGCCATTCTCTCAATTACTCAAGCTCGAAACCTCTGAGCCACCTTTGACTTCTCTCTATTCTTCATACTCCACATCCCATCTGTCTTCAAGTCCCATCATTCTCTCTCTGCAATGTCTCTCACAGCTATCCCTTCCTTTCCATTCAAAACTGTAATCATTCTAATTGAGGTCCTCACTACCTCTCCCATAGACTATTATTTAAGAAATAAAATTAAATATTTTCAGAGTAAGTTCTGATGATTTCTTTCAGTTTTACCATCAGTTATTTCTAAGAGGTGTAGTGACTTGAGTGTTGGTTTCAAAGCTAAAGAGATCTGGGTTCAAGCAGTACCCCTGATAAATAAATATTTTACCTTGGACAGAGCACTTCATTTTTTAGTTCTCTGGGCAAAGATTTAAAGGTGTCACCTTACACTGATAAAGAGCAATTCTCTTCTGGAAGTTTCCTATGCTAGGGGTCAACAACTATGGACCAAATCTTGAGCTATGATATTTTAAAAAAAAATTTGAAATACAATAAAACTTTGTTCAAAAATATAAAAAATCTTTAGTTTCCAGGCATACAAAAAAGATACTAAGCCAGAGTTTTCAGAATTCTACCTCAAACTAATGAAATTACAGATCCAGTTCCAATCCCTATTTCTGAATATCACCAGAGCAAGTAGTTGACCCTCTCTTTTAATGAAGTAAACCAGTTAAGGACAAACAATTGACAAAGTAACCGTTTTTGATAGAATAAATAACATTCTGTCCCAACAGACCCTCATCTCTCTGATATGAGTAGAGAAATATGCTTCATTATCTTCTTTCTAGGATCAGATTATCATTACAGTAACTGAGAATTCAGCTTTTTTTTTTAAATTAGTGTTTTTCATTTACATTGTTATACTCATGTACATTGTTCTGCTGGTTCAGTTTATTTTAATTTATATTAGTTCATAAAAATTTCCCTCCCATGTTTTTTTTTCCTTTGAATTCTTTATAATCATAGTTTCTTACTACACAATAATATTCTGTTATATCTCACCTAGGCTATTGCAGTAGCTTTCTGACTAATCTTTCCAGTTTCATTCTTTTCTCTTTCAATTAGTCTTTCACAGATCAGTTCTTTATGCAAACGTCTTTCTATTCCTCAGTCCCTCAGTGCCTCCTGGAAGGAGAAGGAATTCAAATTCTTTCACCTTTACAATCTGGTGCCAATTTATCTCATACAATCTCCAACACATACCTTATATTTCAGACAAAGAAAATTAGTAATGAGTTCTGTAATCTCTCTCTTATTGTTTCCCATTAGTATTTATTGAGATAGTACCCAAACTGGACCATCTGCTGGGGAGGTTGGCATGTGCCATTATGACCCAGAATCTTGGTTTAGTCAAGTATAAAAAGGCAGAGTGCAATGTGGAAGTGGGAGAAAGGAGAATCTGTCCTGAGGGATGACAATTAGGACTCATAGGGCTTCAAGGGATCATAACATCACAGTTTTAGAGTTGGAAAGGATTTTGGATATCATCTAGTTCATCACCCTCAGTTTATAAATAAAGATACTAAGATAGCTAGGTTATAGAGTGGATAGAGTCCTGGTCCTAAAGTTAGAAAGCCTGAGTTCAAATCTAGCCTTGAACATTTATTAACTGTGTGATCCTGGACAAGTCACTTAATCTCTGCCTATTTCAGTTTCCTCATCAGGAAATGGAGATCATAATAGCACGTATTTCCCAGGGTTGTTTGTAAGATCAAATATTTGCAAAGAACTTAGCACAGTGCTTGGTATATTGTAGATACTGGACAAATGCTTACTCCCTCCCTCCATCCCTCTGTCCCTCTTTTCCTTCCTTCTTTCCTTCCTTCCTTCCTTCCTTCCTTCCTTCCTTCCTTCCTTCCTTCCTTCCTTCCTTCCTTCCTTCTTTCCTTTCTTCCTTCTTTCTTCCCTCTCTCTTTCTCTCCCTTTCTTCCTTCCTTCCTCCTTTCCTCTATCCCTCCTTTTTACCTTCCTTTTCTTCCTGGTTACATGACAAGATTGCTCAGCTAGTAAATGGAATACTCAGTATTTGAACTCAGATCGTCTGACTTTAAATCCAAAGCTCTTCCATTGTATTCTGCTGATCTCTGTGTCATGGTAGGGGATTGTTGCACTGGGAATCCATGCCCAGTAAAGAATTCCAAAAGATATGAAGGATTACTATAATTAGGGAACAATCTAACTTTTCCCTTCCCATCTCTTACTGAGGGGACTACACCTTGAACAAATAATCAATTATCCTGAATTAGTTAAAATTTTGCTATTCATCTGTCAATTCTGCCACCCCAACCAAGCAGAAAGAGATGGAGCTCTCTTGCCAAGCTTTATTCATGGCACTTTGTACCTTGTGAACTCTTCATGAAGTATACTGTTGTAATTATGTGTGTACATATGTCACTTCTACTTCTAGACTAAACTCGCTGGAAGCAGAGATCATGTCTATCTTTTCTCTGTTCTCCCACAGTGCATCGCACAATGCTAACTTCATAATAATTTCCTAATGTTTGTTGGATGAATGAATATGATGTCTAAAAAAGAGATAGAAAAAGTCATTTGAGACTGCATTCCCCTCTTTGGATTGTGGGTATTATATTAACAGGCAAGGTCAAGATCATAATAGAAATGATTAATTCCTTTTCTTAGTTCTTATCCCCTTTGATCTTTTTGCTGAATTAGATCTCTTTCTTTTTTACAATTTAAAAGTTTTTATTGTTATCTTTTGTTTTAACATAACCTTCATATCATTCTCCAAATCCAAATCCCTCCCTTCATTACACAGAGAGCTGTCCTTTGTAGCAAAGCATAAGAGAAAAAATGTGTTAAAAGGCATTTCTGCAAAACTTACCAACAAACACATTATCCAAGTCTGATAGTATATGCAATGTTTTGCACCCATAGTCCCCTTTGTATAGATGCAAAAGACATTCATCTTTTTTAGTGCTTACTCCTCATTTAGTTTTTGTGACTCTTTAGGATCTCTTACATCTCAGAGTGCTCTTTATTCTCTTTTACTGGCTTCTTTTCCTCCCATGCCTTGTCCCCCAAGACTCTGTTTTTAACCTTCTCCTTTTTCTTTCCTTTTGTAACTTCATCTACTCTGATGGCTTAATGGATCACCTTTATGTGGATGATGCCCTAGTAAATGCCAGGCTTTTCTCTGAGTTCCAACTGCTCACCTCCAGCTGCTTACTGATCCTCTCCACATGGGTGTCATATTGTCATTGCAAGCACAACATATGTAAAACAGAAATAGTTTCCTTATTCCCCAAACTCTCCTCTCAAATTCCAAATTTATCATCAGGCCATCACCACCCGTTCAGTGACATAGGCTTAAATCTCAGTCATTTTTAAAAATTTTTTGCTCTCCCTCACCTTTCACAGTCAATCATTCACCAAGTTCTGTCAATTTTATTTCTGAAATATTTTTCAAACATCTCTTCTCCTCTCCACAATCAACACTTTACTCTTGCTATGTCCTTATTTGGTCTCTTGCTTCCAGTTTTTCCTTATACAATAAATCCTCTATACAACAAATGCAAAAAATATACAAATAAATCCACAAAACTGCCAACACAATCTTCCAAAGACAGATATGATCATATATTTTTTCTGTTCATCATCTTCAAAGGATTCTCATGATCTATAAAGTAAAATGCAAACAATCTACTTTGCCTGGCACTCAAGGTTTTCCACAATGACTCAAACTTATCTTTTCAAACTTATTTCCCACTATTACTCCTTAAATAGTACAGCCTAGTCAGGTTAGATGACTAAATATTCTGGGAATTATCTTTCTCCTACTCCTAATCCCTGGAATGTGACCTTTCCATATCCTTCAAGGCTAAGCTCAGGTGTCAACTTCTTCCATAGAACTTTCCCTGATTTCTTCTACCTTCCAAACTCAAAATGATGTTTCTTTCCTCATATTCTGTATACTACTTTGTTAGGATTTCTCTTTTGTGCTGATCACATTCTGTCTTTTTTCATAATTATCTGTGTACTTGTCAGATCTCTATCAGATCATAAATTCCTTGAAGTAAAGGACTATATGAATTTTCATCATTGTGTCTCCAGCATTATATAGAATCTTTTTTTGTCTGGACCTGTGATTTCTTCAGTATACCAATAAATATACTCAATAAGAAAATTCACAGTAACAATTTAGATCAGTGACTATTCTTTATCTTAGAGTCTTAGAAAATCAACAAGGGGAATTGAGATGTTAATTGACTTGACCAGAGTCACATATCCAGTATATGTCAGAAGTAGGTCTTAGATCTAGGATTTTGTGGCTATGAGACTATTCATTACACCATACTTATGTGTGTTTTGTACAATGTCTTCTACTTAATAAATGCTAATTGAATTGAATTATTGAGCTTCATGAATAGATGCTCAATAAAGTCTTTAAGGACCTAAGAATGTTAGAAAATATAATAGATGATAAAATTAGGGTCCAAAAAGGCTAGAATCACAGCTATAACTAGCAATTTTTGTGCTTTCATCAAGTACCACAGACTATATCCTGGAACAAGTAAAATGAAAGGCACTCTCAAGCCAACTTTTGAAGATAAATTCAAGTGGGACAGGAGGTTGATACTAAGAAGAGCAAGGACTGCTTGGCAAAGAGCTAAGGAATAGTAGTCTGGGATCTTTCAATTTTAACTAAGCATTGCTAATTAGATACTAAATTCAGTTGCTTTTAAAAAGGTAAGACTACTTTCAGTGTCTTCAAAAATTCTGGCATGCTGATGCAAAGTCCCAATTGCCTCACCCTAGTTATAGTTCTGATTATAATGGAAGTATGAAACTAACAAGATAAAATTTAATAAGGATAAATGTAAAGTACTATTGCTTGTGTTAAAAAAAATGCAATCAGCATCAAGAAGAACCCAGCTATAAATCAGGTATATGCCAAAGGCAAGTATGGTATAATGATTAGATTTGAAGTCATAGGGTCATAGCATTTGCAGTTGTAAAGTTTATCAGAAGTCATCTATTTCCAGGCCCTTCCATTAATAGATGAAGAAGTGAGGGCCAGAGAGATGAAACATAAGCTTGGACTTTACTCCTGGGTACTCCAGCTTTTAATAAGTGAGCTTTCTCCTTATTTTGCTTCAAACCAGGCTTCCACACCACTTCTTTGCCATCTCCTTCATCATGCAATCTATGCTCTAGCCATTGCATAAATGAGACACTGAACTCTCCCCCATGTCCCAGGGTAAGCTTTCAAACATGTTCTCTCCCTACCCTATCTCTCAAATCCTAATTACGCATTATTTTTCTCCAAAGCTCCTTGAAAATGGGGACTGTCTTTCATTTTTTTTGTTTATGTAGCCCATCTAATGAAGGATTAATGAAGGACATCAAATGAAAATGAATAATGCAGGGTCATAGAATATTGGATATCAGGAACAACAACAACAACAACAACAAAAAAAAAAAAACCCAGTGGATTGTGGATATTAAGAGTATTTGAAAGGAGTAAAGGGTAAGAGAGCAGCTAGGTGATGCCATAGTACACAGAGTACTAGGTCTGGAGTAAGGAAAGACTCATCTTCCTGAATTCGAATTTTACCTCAGACCCTTACTAGTTTTGTGACCCTAAGCAAATCACTTAATTCTATTTGCCTCAATTTCTTCCTCTATAAAATGAGCTGGAAGAGGAAGTAGCAAATCATTCTAGTCTTGTTGACAAGAAAAACCCAAATAGAAGTCAGACAAAACTGAAATGATTGAACAACAAATACAGGTCATAAGTAGCAGAGCCATGATCTGAATCCATGTCTTCCGACTTCAAGATGTGACTTTGAGTCTTTTTTTGCTCTTTTATCTAGGACATTGGCTAGGCCTTTGGACCCCTCTAGGCCTCGATCTTTCCATCTATAAACGAAAGAAGCTGGATTGAAGGGTCTCTAAGGTCCCAGTTTATCATTCAGTGAGCCTTTTCGCTGAACTATATGGAAGCTCAATATAAGTCAGAACTGTGATGTAGGAGCCAAAAAAGGCTAAATCTATCTTAGCCTGCATTAATAGAAACATAATGTCCAAAGCAAGGGAAATTATAGTCCCTCTGTGTTTTGCACTGGTCAGACCACATCTGGAATATTGTTCTCAGTTTTCATTTTAGAAGGAATATTGACAAGCTGGATTGCATCCAGAGGAGGATAACCACATGATGAGAACACTACACATTTTACCATATGAAGTAACTAGGGATGTTTATTAAGCTTGGAAAAGAGAAGATTTAAAGGGGGATGGTGTAGAAAAATAGCTATCTTCAAATATTTGAAATGAGGCAGAAGAGAGATTAGACCCAGGGGACAGAATTAGGTAATAGGTAAAGGGTACAAAGAATGGGCAGCTATGGTCTCAACTTAAGGAAAAGCTTGGTAAAAATAGGTTCTGTCCAAAAATTGAATGATGTTGTTTCAGAAAGAGTGGACTCTTCATCCTTTGAGGTTTCAAGGAAGTTCTAGCTAATCACCTTTCAGGGACATTGTGGATGGGATTCCTGTTCAGCTAAGGATTGGAGTAGGTCAAAGAACAGTGAATTTAAGAAGTCATCTAGTCCAGTCCCCTCATTTTACAAATAAGGAAACTGAGATCCAGAGAGATTAAGCAATTGCTCAAGGTCATACAGATAGTAAGTGATAAAGTAAGGATTTGAACCCAAGATCTACTAACTTTTAAGTCCAACACTCTTTTCATGACCCTACATTGGGCCTCTGGGGGTTTCTCCAATTGTGCAAATATATCAGTCTCCAAATCAATGAAATAGATGTCTTGTTTGGGACAGATCCACCATAACAGGGCAGCAGATTTGGTCAACAGCATGGAGTCTGTGCTGTTTGATAAACTTTAGTAAAGCAGGAGCTGATTGATAATCCTGTTCTACTCATCAGAAACATTCCCAAGAACATATGCAGGGAATATAAACAAAGATGTGTCTGGCAGAGGACACACAATAATGAAGATATGAAAGGAAGGACACCAAAGGTTGCTGACTATTGCTACAGGACTGGAATGCTGAAAGACTGGATTGCTCTAACTGCCCTTCCTCAATCCTCCTTCACCAAGCACAAATGATCCCTATTTACCCTGCATAGCACTTATCCTTTCTAAAGCCCCTTTCAGATATCTAAGTAATAGCTGTTAATATTTATGTAGCACTTTTTAAGGCTTGCAAAACACTTTATAAATAGTATAAATTTATCCATACAGTAACAAGAGATATTCCCATTTTACAGAAGAAGAAACTGAGACAGACAGAGATTAGGTGATTTACCTAGAGCCACATAGCTAATGAGTGTCTGAGGTTGAATTTGATCTCAGATATTCAAGGATTCTTGACTCCAGTACTCTTTCTGCGGTGATATCTAGCTGTCTCACTTGAACCTCAAAATAACAATCCTATGACTTAGAACAGAGAATAGTAGCCGCATTTTACAGATGGGCAGACTGAGATTCAAAGAGAATTAGTGACTTACCTAAGTTCACATGGCAATTCAGTGGTAGAGCTGGGATTGGAACCCAGGTCTTCTGAATCCCAGTCTGTTGCTCTTTGGGCTACATCATGTGGGCCTCAATTCAGAAGGACAGTCTACAATAAAAAAAAAATCAACTGACTATACTACTATCTAATTCACTTCTCTCCAATTCATCTACAAGAATAGCATAAGACATACTTTCCCGAATTTTTTTTTCCATAATCAGTTAAGCTTCACCTATAGCATTCCCTTGTAGATGTTTTTAACAGTACTCTCAAAAGGGAGCGAAGGAGGGAGGGAGAAAGGAAGGAAGGAAGGAAGGAAGGAAGGAAGGAAGGAAGGAAGGAAGGAAGGAAGGAAGGAAGGAAGGAAGGAAGGAAGGAAGGAAGGAAGGAAGGGAAATTATTCAGGCACAGAACTTTATCCAAAGTATAAATGAATGAAAATCCCATTGAATTACTGCACACAGTTGGCACTTAAAAATGTTTGTTAAATGAATAAAATAAATGTTGGTCTGCTGATTATGCACAGTAATTATAATCTTATATAGAATGTATAGGGATTGTTTATTGTAGAAATTTTTTTATCATGTTAATTGTTTTTAAAGGAAAACTCTCCCTACACATTTTGCAGCTGATATGGATGGGCTTATGTATGTGAATGTATTGGGGATTATTCCCTTATCCCTTACCATATCTATCAGATAAGAATTGTTTTCTTACTATCTGATTTGGGGGAAAATTTGTGAGGAAGAGTATGGAGAAGGGAAGAAATCTATTCGCATTATAAAAATTATACATTTTCAGATTTTTAGAACACATTCTAAGCTTTTACAATCTGAATTTTGGTTGCTCAGGGACAGCAATGTGATAGCAACTGTCTTTTAGTAATTGTGTAACCATAGGATTCATCTCCCTTTAGACTCAGTTTCCTCATGTATGATAATATATATAGTGCTTAATTTGTAGGGCTGCGGTGAAGTTAAAATGAGAAGTTTGCAAGGTGGTTTGCAAATTTTTAAGTGCTTACATCAGTATCAGCTGTTTTATTAGCTCCCATTCATAACATTATTCCCCTGGAATTAAATATCCTCTGTATCATTATTTCACCAGAACTTGTGTTTTAGGAGAATTAATTAATTTAATTAGTTAAGGGGTACACATATGGGGATAGAGGCAAGGGAACATTATTCAGCTCATTGGAATAAATATTTCTAGCCTACAAAATAATTTATCTGGCACAATTCTGGTAGAATTGTGAATTGATGCTGGAATTTGGAATTACATTTAAAAAGTGACTAATATGCTAATATCTTTTAATCCAGAGATCTTTCTAGTAGGCTTATGCATTCAAGGAGGTCAAAGACAAAAATAAAGTTCCCACAGCCAACAAAACTTTGATAGTGGCATTTTTGTGATAGCAAAGAATTGGAAACAAGAAAGAAATTTATCAACTGGGTAATGACAAAATAAACTGTGTTTCATAATTGTATTGAAATAGCACTCTGCTGTAAGAACAACAAACATGAATTCAGAGAAGTATGTAAATGCTTATATGAAATGATATAGAGTAAAACAAGCAGAATCAGGAAAACTACATATACAATAACCACAAGAACATAAACAGAAGGAACAAAATGTAAAAAACTGACATTTAAATTATAATGATTTGATCCCTGAAGAGATAAGAAAATGAAGAACTAAGAACGCTATATTTCATGTCTAGTTAGAGATATATTTTAGTTTTCTTGAATTTTTTTTCTTTTTTTTTTTGTTTCAAGAGATGGCTAGATATATTCAGAAATGAATGTGTTTTAAAATCAAAACATCAATAAAAATGAAAAAAAGTTGAAATAGGTAGGTGGCATAATGGATATAGAGTACTGGCTCTGGAATTAGGAGGACTTGAGTTGAAATCCAGCCTCAGATGCTTACTAGCTATGGGACCTTAGGAAAGTCATTTAACCCCAGTTGCCTTCAAAAGGAAAAAAAGGCAAATTGTCAAATTCAAAATAAAAGACAGCTTTATAAACATAGATTGGAGCCCTAGAATGTCATAGCCAGGAAGGATCTCAGAGATCACTTATTCCAAGATCTTTCATTTTATAGATAATGAGACTATTGTCCATATTAAATAAGTAATTGTTCTAGATCAAGCTATTACTTTGAGAGGTAGGGCTTGGCCCTCACTTTTTTGAGTCTTAAAAATCCCTTCTGTATCTTAAAGTAAATAAATACAAGTCAATTCATCACACATTTATTAAGCACTTACTATATGTAAGAAACTAGGTTAGATTCTGGGATCACAAATGGATTTCACAAACCTTGCTATTCAGGAGTTTGACATCTAGTTTTCTTTTTGGTTTAGATTTGTTTTTTCATTCATGTTTGTAATTTCTGGTGGGGAAACTCCCTCCAACAATGCAGATAGTCTATTTGTCTACAATTTTTAGGCTTAAAAATTTCTCTAGGGCCTGAGATGATAACTGCCTTTACCAATTAATTAAAGTGTTAAACCTAAGTCTTCCTGATTTGAGTTAGTTTTCTATCCATTAAATTATTTTTCTCTAAATTTTTATGAGAAGGCATGAACACACAAATAACTCGATTATAAAGAAAATAAAAACAAGCAAAAAGGTGTGACCCAACAAAGTGCTTTGAAATTTGTAATCAAGATAAACCACTTCTACCTGAGGAGAATAAAAATGCTTCAGGAAGGAAAATCATTATGAATCTGCTGTGGGAAGAGATTTTAAGGGACATCTGAGTCCTCTTTCCAGCCAACAATTCCAGAGATCATTAAGAAGGACAGGATTGTGGCAGCCTAAACGTCACTCAGTAAATAGATACCTTTGTTTAAGACAGAGAGAACATCTGCACATGATGTCTGACTTGTTCAATATACTAGTTAGCTTTACTAAACTGTTTTTTCTTCTTTTGGGATGAATTGTTATAGGGGAGAAGAGGGAAATAATTGAGTAAGAAAGATAAGAGATGTAAAAATAAAAGATATCAATAACATTTATTTTTAAAATACAAGGAATGCAGATTTTTTTAAATGAAAAAGACATCAAGCATATGTACTCAGAGAGAAATTCCAGATTTAATACAAATATGCAATTTTTAATGAATCCATACCTATAAAATAAGGCTAGAAAGATGCTGATTAGTGATCTGATCACGTTTTCTTATAAATTAAAACCATAATAAACTCTCAATTATTGGTTGAGCACTGAGTACCCAATCTAAGGGTTATCCAGATTTTTTTTTAATCATCTTAACTTTCTTTGCCAAAGAGGATCCCTTAGGATCCTAGATTTAGAGCTGGAAGGAACCTTAGTCCAAAATTCTCATCTTGTAGATGAAGAAACTAAGTCTAAGAGAATTTATAACTTGTTCAGTCACATATTATATTGTGTAGGGAAGAGAATCCCAGAGTTTCTGTTCCTGAATTTGACCTGGAGAGTTCTTCTCATCTAGCTTCAGCCAGAATTATCTGAGAGTTTTCAAATTTTCCAGACTCCCATCATCCCTCACTGCTGCCTTGGATAGTGTAGGAAGGAATGACTTCTCTGTATTCCTCTTTCCCGAGGAGGCTCCTTCTAAGTAGCCTTCTTTCCACATTAATAGTCAACTTGTCCAAATAATAGACCCACACACTTCCTAAGCTGTAGTAGCGTTTTCTTTATGCCCCTTATTTCTTTCAAAGGCATCTCTCCCTCTTCTCTAACCCAACAAATCAGCAAGATGCTCCATGGTGAGTTTCTTGTGTCCCTCTTTGGGGACAAGCAGTGTTCGTCTTCAACCTCAGGAAGGAGAAATGTTTAATTTATCAGACAATACCACAAGATGTTGTTTACACGCACTCAGGATGTAACACAGACGCAGCAAACCGTGAACATCTTAAACCTGTTTGCGGCTCCTTCTCGGTGTGATAATTAAAGAGACAGCTTGTGTCGCACGTGTGAGTCGACAGCCACGAGGAAGGAGGTAGGAAAAGGAGGGGGAGGTACAAGGACCCAGTGGAGGGAGGGCAGGGAAGCCGGAATACTTGACTTGCTCAGTTTTTTCTCACCCTTCTCCACACTCCCCTGTCTTCCTCCTTTGCACTGTCAAACCAGGATCCCTGCTAACTAATTGGAGGGAAGGCAAAGGGGCCCAGACAGAAAAAATAACAAAAGTGAATAAAGCTATGCCCCACCACCCATTTATAAACCCTTTCTCTACAAGTTGCTGCATCCTCCATCACCTGATTTCTAATTCTGAATTTTTGTTTTGTTTTTGTTTTATGTAGGAGCTTTCATTTAGAAGGTTGCCACTTCATCATAATATGATGGGGCTATAGATTTAGAGCTGCAAGGGACTTTAAAGATAATCTAGTCATAATCCCCTCATTTTTGAGAAAACTAAGGTCCAAAAGGGATGTAATTTATTACTCAAGATCACACAGGCACCAAGCATTCAGAATGCAATATGGGATAGCAGAGATACTTTCCACTTGGAGTCATGAGATCAAGATGGATTCTTGGCTATAGTGTTGATAGGGTATAGCTTCTAGAGGAAATATAGCAGTAATCCTAAAATCCCCTGACCGTGGAGTGCTATTGTTCTAACAACCTGTCTGTCAATTATTCTAAAGTCTTCTGACTTTAGGATTAATGTTCTACAAACATCGCTGACTGTCAGATAGAGATTATCTGCTGGTCAATGATAACCAAGTTACTGAGACAATAATGAATCCCTCAAACCTCCCTGTAAGCCATAAAATTAGCGAATAAGTACTGTGAAGCTCTGGTTTCGCTAACTTTGTCCTATAGATTTACATTCTTTCTATTGGTTCTTTGCTTTAGAAATTTAGCCTGCTTCAATGGGCATTACAATTACAATAAATTTTGCCCTTCGAATTGGAGATGGGTTCAAGTCTGCAAATTCTTTTGAGACATCTCATACCACCAGTCTCTGACCCCAAACTTTTGGGGTCTCCTTTCTAAACCTCAACAGTGTGACTATTAGAAAAATAGTCTATGCCTCAGTTTCCTCATCTGTAAAATAGTTTTAATAATATCTGAATTACTTATGTTAAAGAAATACTGTGAGAAGTTTTTGTAGACCTTATAGTTGTGATAAAGTAAATTATAGTATAATAAAACTGAGTCATTTTTTCCACAGGGGTGGTAGCCACTAATACCTACAGAAAAAAAAAAAAAAACCTGACCTCCACTAAAAGGGTTTACATTTTAATGCAAAACTTCTGTAAACAAATAAAAAACTTCAAGGAACTAAAGGGACTAATCTTTGATGGTGAAACTTCAGGCAATACAGGTAATAATTTGGGACAAAAATCTCTGTCTTGTCTTCTTCATATTATTTACTGACATAAGTTATGGGGATAAGAATGGGACAATGAAGAAGGAACATAATGAAGCCATCTTTCAACTTTTAAAAAAATAATAGGTTTTTATTTTCAAAATATATGCAAATATAGTTTTCAACTTTCATCTTTGCAAAATCCTGTGTTCTAAAATTTTCTCCTTCCTTTCCCCCACTTCTTCCCCTAGACAACAATCTAATATATGTTTAACATGTACAATTCTTCTATCACATTTTCACATTTATCATGCTGCACAAGAAGAATCAGATCAAAAAGGAAAAAAATGAGAATGAAAACAAAAAGCAAGCAAACAACAAAAAAAGGTGAAAAAACTATGTTGTGATCCACATTCAGTTCCAACAGTCCTTTTTCTGGATGAAGACAGCTTTCTCCATCACAAATCTATTGGAATTAGCAGCCATCTTTTAATATTATTTTTTCTTGTAATGTTATTTGTTTTGAATAGAGACAAAAGATGAACATCTTAAGTGTTGTGTTGGTGCCCTTTAGATATAAAGAGTACTAGAAGAGCACCTCCATCATAATGGGTTCAGATATGCATATATAAAGAATTTATGGAAAACTAAGAAAAAGAACTATACTGAATAAAAGGGACCGGGAGGATTGTGATCTGCACCCAACTAGCCTGAGCCCACAGTATCTATCCTGATGAAATTACCAACCATTCAAAAATCCAGTAAAGTATTATGCATTTTCCTATTGATAATTTTTAAATTGTAGTAAATTTATTTTGAATACACATTGCTTTATGATTCATGTTAGAAGAGAAAAATCAGAGAAAAGAGGAGAAACCATGAGAGAGATTTTAAAAAACAGAAAAAAGAAGTAAATATAGCATGTATTGATTTATATTCAGTCTTCTTAGTTCTTTTTCTGGATGCAGATGGCATTTTTTGTCCAAAGTCTATTGAGATTGCTTTTGATGACTGAACCATTGAGAAGAACCAAGCCTTTAAATAGTTGATCATTTCATACTCTTGCTATTATTGTGTACAGTGTATTCCGAGGTATGCTTGTTTCTCTCAGCATCAGTACATGTAAATCTTTCCAAAAGTTTCTATAATCAGCTTGTTCATCCTTTTTTATAGAATAATATTCCATTACTTTCATGTAGTACAACTTGTTTAGCCATTACCCAGTTGATGGGCATCCATTCATTTTTCAATTCTTTGCTACCACAAAAAAGAGCAGTTACAAACATTTTTGCACATATGAGTCCTTTTCCTATTGATAATTAAGAATAGTTGCTGTTTTAGGTCACATACTAAATACACAGTAGATGCTCAAAAACCTTGGCAAAATTTAATTGGATTAAATAGAATCTAATTGTTCCCCTCCCTCACCCATCATGGAATATTGGGAAACTCAGCAATTTCCAGATAAATGGAAAGGCATAAAAAGTATGTAAAACTTACAGTTTTCTGGCTTCCTGACCTCAGATAAGCCACTTAAGAAATCTTGGCTCCCAAGCTGGAGAGTACCTAGATCTAGTAGCTTTTTCCTTAAGATTTCAGGCTTCTCTACCCTATCTCAGAAGGACATCTTAGGGAAAGATCCCCTTCTGGCATATTCTGCACTCTTTCTTACAAAGCATATTTAATATCTGTGTCTTGGTGTCCTGGGATACTAACAACAACTTGTGTTTTAGTGTACATTCAGTGAGACAAGTAGTACAAAGAGTAATATCCCAGGTTTGACCATGTAACTTCCCCACTAAAAAGCCTTCAAATGTTCCCTATCATCCATAGGATAAGAAACATATTTCTCATCCTGCCATGTGAATCCGTCATAATCTGACTGACCAATCCTCTTAGCCTGATTTCATTTCCCTCTCCTTCACACACTCTCTGCTCTGAATGGCTAGCTAGTGCTAAAGTTCAGTTTCCAGCTCCTTCCTCCACGCATTTGCTCAAGTCATCCCCTATGTACCTCATTTATCCTTCTCACAATTTTTAATCTTCATTTCAGGCTCAGTTCAGTTCTCTCAAGTGATACATTCAATGATCATCTCAGATATTACTATTCTTTCCATCTGTATCTCTCTGTATCTCTGTGTCTCTGTGTGCCTTCAATTCTGTCTATAAATCTCTCTCTCTCTCTCTCTCTCTCTCTCTCTCTCTCTCTCTCTCTCTCTCTCTCTCTCTCTCTCTCTGTCTTTCTCTGTCTCTCTGTCTCTCTCTCTCACTCTCTCCCCACCTCCATGTGTGTATATGTGTGTGTGTGTGTGTGTATGTGTATGTCCTTTAAACCTAAATCACTCTGGTTCTAACTGATTGGTTAATAATAGGTTCCAGCTCAAGCTTCACTTGTTCATTGTTCAGGTTTTAATGGTTCAAAGTAAGTATAAATAGCAATTGTTTCTGTTCTGGTCAGAACTCTGAGGGTCTTCCTTCCCAGATTCATTTTTTGTGAAAGCAAACTAAGTCATTTTTGTTCCATATACTTTAATCACCTCAGACAAACTGAGACCTTGGAAACATCTTAGTTTTAAAAGACCAAGCTCCCCCACTGTATTCTAAGTTATTACCAGTTGTCTTACCTATATTTTGCCACTGAATGTTAGTATGAAGTAGAATATGGGTTTTCCTGAAAATGAATTGTAGAATAGAAAGGGGTTGGGGCAAAGCTATGCTGAAGTTAGTTCTGACATGGTTAGCTGATTGTTAAATGTTCAGTGTGAGCATTTACATTGTAGAAATCAACAAACACTATTGTCTAGACTTTTAAAAAGTGATGGAGAAAAATGTTAATTATGTAGATTAAATTTAGAAGTGTGTCATATATAGGGAAGGTTCTTGAACAATTACTTGTACACTACAAAGTGAAAGTAAAAGAATTAAGGAGCTAAATGATACAATGGATAGAGTGATGGAGATGGACCTGGATTCAGAAACACCTGAGTTCAAATCCAGCTTCAGAATTATAAACTATGTGGTCCTGATAGTATCAGTTAATCTCTCTCTGTTTCATTTTCTTTAACTATAAAATAAGTATATTAACAGCATCTACTTTCCAGGATTGTGACATTTAAATTTTGTATCTTCTCCTAGTGTCTTTCACATTTAAAAAAGCTAATATAAATTTTTTGTTGAATAAATGAAGAAATAGTGCCTCTTACCTCTCCTTTTAACAATTCACCCCTCCCCCACTTCCATGCCAACCCTCCAGAAAGGCTTTTGCCTCTTTCATAAAACTTCAACTTGTATAAAGTAATGCAAAATAAGGCAAACAGAACTAGGGGGACAAAATCAACCTGTAACAAAGTAAATGTAGAAAACAATAACAATACAATAAAATCTAAATACTGAAAAAGGGTAAAGACAAAGCATGACTCCCAGAAGGGACATGAGATGATATTTCCCCTTACCCATGCTTCTTTATAGAGGTAGGGAACCAGAGTATGTAACACTGCATAAAATGCTGATTTTTCTCCTTTTTTAGTTTTGTTAAACTTTTTTCTCCTTTTGTTTAGTTTTTAATTGTATTGGATAGCACTTTGGGAAGAAGAGAGGGGGGAAATACAGTGGGTAGTGTAGAGGGTATAAAATACATATATCAAGAAAGAAAGAAAGAAAAAAAACCTTCCAGATGATTTTTTCCTTTCTCTCTTCTTCCATCAAATCTTCTCTTGGAAAGGATATAGCATCAGCTCCTGAGAACTCAGTATGAATTTAGTCATTGTGAACCCTTTCCTTGGGGAAAGGTTTGATCCTTAATATGAAATCTTTAATGATCTCCCCCAGATGCTTGTACTGCATTTCTCCTACATACCCCAGCTTTCCCTTGTATCTATTTTGCATATATCTATATATGCACATATCGTCTTCCCAGGCAGAATGTAAGCTCCTTGAGGGCAGGGACTAATTCCTTTTTGTTTTTGTATTGTCATAATTTAGCACAGCATCTGGAACATACTAAGCACTTTGTTTATTCCTTTTTAAAACTCCCTCATAGAATGACACCTTTGTCCTAAATTTAGAGTATTTCAATCCTCAGCCAGCAGGAAGGGAAGATACTTATGGGGAAAATGTCTCTTTTTGTCTCTATGAATGAATAAATTAATGATATAACATTTATTAGGTGTTTACTATGTGCAAGGTACTGTGCTAAGTGCTGGGATGCACATTGAAAAGTAAGACACCATCTGCTTTCTAGGAACTCACATTCTGAAAGCAAGTCTACACTGGGAATGTTTTATCTGAAAGTCACATGCAAAAGTCCCAAGATCCTTAGGGTACAGTAGCAAAACAGATTTAATGACTCTTCTTTGATGTCATTATTTAATATCAATATTGCCAGGGCTTGTGGGTTCAGGCTTTGAGAAGAAATGATTGTTTAGGTGGCGGTAGGGGTACTACCTTGCCTAGCACCTAAGCTTCCATGTTTTTTCTCAGAGTGCTCTGCTGATTCAGCAAGATTGGCTTACTTGTCCTGTGCATGGCAGTTAGTTGGCAGTTGGTGGGGATGGCTGGCGTCCTCTCTACAGGAGTTGCTTCCCTAGGTAATGGCTTTGTATGGTGGGCTAAAAATAAGAATAGCGATTGGCAGTGGGGTAAGAGTCAAAGAAAGAATACCATGCTTCTCAGGGCTCTTCTGCCTATCTGCCTGTTGGTAGGAGTTGGTCAGCAGTTGTAATGGAATAATAATAATAATCCTTAGATAGTCATCCATATACCCCTTACTCCCCAACCCCAGAAGGTTAAGTCTATTTCTTTTTAGCCCTGCTTGATTTACACAGCTGACCTCCTCAGAGAAATTTTTCTATTCTTTCCTTGTTGATAGATACTTCTGGAGAAAAAGTATCACTAAGGTCCCCAAACTAGACAAAAGGTTGATATGGGGGAGGGGTAAATGATGCTACTGAATCTTGGCTGGATTCTCTATGGAAAATCCTAGAATCTGGCAGGGAATGAGCTGTCTTTCTCTTTAGCTGTGGGGCCCCCTCATTATTTAATCACATCTTCCCAGTTCACAGCAGGGCCTCTGCTGAAGACAGCCAGCCTGCCTGTTTGTCTGCCTGCCTGCTGCACCCCAGGCTTTGCCCAAGATCCCAGCTTCTCCTCCTGGCAGCAGGAAAAAGAAAAGACAAAAAGACAAAAAATATATAACCCAACCCAACCCTAAACCCATTTATTTATTTATTTATTTGTTTGTTTGTTTGTTTGTTTGTTTATTTATTTATTTATTTGGTTGTTGCCCAGAGATGTCTAGGATCAGTGGTTATTAGGGTAACACTTGACAGTTTCCTCTGAAATTGGAACTGAACTATCTCCAGTGGTCTCAGCAGATTACACTCTTCCTCTCCCCCCCAAGTCCAAACCCCTCTCCCTACTGCCTCCTTGTCCTCCCCAGACACTAGCTTCTGTTATTCTTCCCTTGGCTAAAATCATTCCTATTGGCAACTACTTAGGTGTTCCTACTGAAGGTAGCAGCTCAGCACTTCATAGAAAATTTCAGGGGAAGGGAAAAAAGATATCATGCAGTCAAGTAAGACACTAATAAGATCCCTTAGTGGTATCAGGCTTACCAGGGAGGCTTGAATGGGACTGGAGTGAAACTGGATAGCACATCCTCAATCCCTTTTCCTTCTTGTCTTCTGTTTCCTCCTCCATTTCTCTCCTTCCTTTCTATCCATGAGGGTACTTGCCCCTGCCCCCTGACTTGAAAGGAGTTTGAAACCTGTGATAAAGAAATCAGTGCTTCCTACTCAGGGGCTAAACCTCAGGTTTTTGCTTCCTATAAGTAACAATTCCCCCTACTCCCAACCCCAGTGAGTTCCCTTTTAGGGTGGCACATATGATGCTTGGTGAATAAAACTGACTCTCTATCAAAAGAGAATCAGAGCCTACTTGCATCTAGTAAGGTGCCTTTGAGATCCCCAGAGCATGATTTAGAAGGCAGTCAATCTGCAGTCTAGAATAAGCAAGTGAGTAAAGGTTTCAGAAACCCAGAAGCCAGTGCTAGGGAAGCAGCACAAATGGGAGCTATCTGTGGTACTGCAACATACTTTTTGAATTCTGACCTCTGCTCTAGACTATCAGTTATACTTATGATCTGTCTCAGTCTGCATGGCATATTGAGTATTGCCTTGCACCTTGTCTGACTCTAGAAACCCACTCTATTCTGAGTTCCTAATTACATAAGTCTTTACAGTCTCCATCCTTCCCTCTCTTCTCTATCTTCATTCTTCCTTCTCCTCTCCTTCCTTTCTGTCCTTCCTTCCCTTTACTCCTTCTTCAGTATCTCTTGCCTCCACCTCTTCCTTCTTCCTTTCTTATGTTTCCCCATACATCTTTCCTCCTCCACCTCTTTCTTTTCTTCTATCACAATATTCTTCTCTTTTTTCTCTCACTTTTCTCCTAATTTTTGCTCTCCTCCTCCTTCCATCTCCTTCTTCTCTCCTCAATCTCCCTTCATCTCAATCTTTTCTTCTCTGTCTTCCCTTCCTTCCTCAATTTCTTTCCCTTCTCTCTCTCACTTCTTCTTTTTGTCTGTATTCTTTAAAGTTTTTAAAAGCTATAGCTTTATTGCTATTCTTTCACCAAGGACTTTCTCACATCTCTTCATGGCAGGAACCCAGATCTTAATTCTTGAACATTAGATCAACACAGCACAAACTCTACAAGTCCTACAAAGCTGGAAAGTCTTCATACATGTGGTTGAAAGTGGCTTGTAGCCCTGTGGTCCAATGTTCAGTCTGGCTAAGTTGGGAGAAGTTCATTATCTGGTTAGCTAAAGAGCGATGAAATTTTCTACAATTATATCTATCAAAGAATACTGAGTCACAGAAGAGTTGTGATTCATATTAACGAGGGAAGCATTCATACTGACAAAATTACAGATCTCTGAAATGTTGAAATAGCATCATTATTTGGGATGTGAGTGGGTTAGGGAGGGCGCACCTGTGGTTTTATTGTTATGGGGGACTCCTAGTGAACATGCTCCCTCTACCAATGCAGATCAGTATCTAATTAGCAGCTTATATTAGTTGTAGAGAATAATCTGTACTATTGTTAGTGTTTTATTAATGTTAAAGTTAAATGGCTTGTCCAGAGCCATGCAGCCAGAATGTATATGAGGCAGGACATAAAGCCTGGTGTTTTTGAAGTTGAAGCCAACTTTCTATTATACTGTTTATATACTTACTGGCTATGTGCCTTGTGCAAGTCACTTAAACCCTTTTTGCCTTAACACTGGAGAAGGAAATGGCATACCACTCCAGCATCTTTTCTACAAAAATCCTATGGTCCACAGAATTACAAAGAATTAAACATAACTGAACAACAGAATATTATACCACACTACCTTTCTGCTAGTAATAAAAACGATGTCAGTTTATGAATAAAATAATTGAAATTAATCACAACACAGTTATGCCTGTTACTAGCAGGGTCTTGCTCCACCCAGGTAAAGAGAAATTGTATCCTTGGGTCAGTCAATTCATTCCCCAGACCTCAGTTCTTCTGCTCTGTGAAATAATAGGTTTAAACTAGGTAGTCTAGTTAGTTTGTGTTTGTTTCCAATGGTGATATTCTATGCTCTGTGTGATTCTAAGTTTTACCGAGTTCCCTTGTCTCTGGAAGCCTCTGGCCATTCACACAGAGTTTTATTTTCACCAGTATTCGTTCATCCCCATGAAGAAAACTCCCTGGTTCTATGTAAAATCATTTCTGCCATATGCTTAACTACTCTGGTCCTGGTTCAGTCTGATTTTTTTTCTGAGCTTCCTGAGAAAAATAGTTTTAGCCTGGCTCCTCAATTTCTACTATGGTTTAGCCTAATGATACTCCAGGTCAGCTTGGTTCTCATGGAAGGGCAATGAGATGTGCTGGGTTTGGAATGAGCAGTTCTCAGTTAAAGTCCAATTGTACCTCCATGACCTTGAAATTTTATTTTAACTTCTCTGGACCTCAGTTCTTTCATCTACAAATTTAGTTAATTTGACTAGAGTCCTAAAATCCCTCAAGGTCTATGAGACTATGAGTACGAGAAGTAAAATTGCTTCTTTGAAAGTGTTTTGATTTGCTCCCCATACCATTCTTCTCTTTCTCAGTATCTGGACTTTTCTTTGTAGTTGGATTTCTCCTTGAGCTAGAGCTTAACAACCTCTCTGGGATGTTTGCTCATCCATTACTACTTCAATGTTCACACTTAGCTCTATTTATTAGCAGAAATAAGCTCAATCTTCACACAGGGATGGACAAAAGTTAGCATCTTGTCCATATACCAATAAATGCAAATACCTCCATTAATGGGTAAGGATGGGGATGGATTCGGTATTCTTTGTTATCTCCCCTTGTGAAGAGATTGGTTTCAAAGTCACATTCAATTAAGTAAGCAACTGTTTATTCATTCAACAGATGTTTGCTGATCATTTAATATGTGCCCAAAACTGAGTTAGGAGCTATGGGGGAAAACATGAATAAAACAAAAGACTTGAGTACAAGGACATTAAAATTTACTTGGAAAGTTAGATCTCAAATTCAATTTGATTTTTAAAAAAGTCGACAAACATTTATTTTGAGCAGAATGACATGGTTAGAACTGTGCTACAAGAAGACCAATCTGGTAAACATATGTCAAATGGATTGGAATGGAGGAGAGACTAGAAATGAGATTAGTTAGGAAGTTATTGGAGTACATATAGGTTAGAGTAAATGAAGGCATGCAACAGGATGAATTTTTTAAAAATAAAGAAAAAAATGATTTCATTAGGCAGCAGTATGCCAAATCCATTGATACCTCTAAACATGGAAAATGTAAATAGATCTTACACATGGGTTTGTGCATATTAACAATGCTATTCAAGGACTTTGACTGGATCTCTAGTTCCTCTGGGATAAAATACAAAATGCATCTGTTTGGCATTTAAGGATAGTCACAATCTATAGCTAACCTGTCTTTTGAGGACTATTTCATGTTATTTCCCCTCATATGTTCTAGCTAAACTAAACTACTTGCTGTTCTCTATATACAACATTCCATCTTCCACCTCCACGTTTTTACGCAAGCTGTGTCTTAAATTTGGAATGCTTTTATTCTTCAGCTCCACTGAAATTCCCAGTTCCCTCTAAGGTGCAACTCAATGCTACATTCTTTATGAAGATTTTCTTTATTCCCCAGTTAGTAGCACTCCTTCTCAAAATAAAATAAATAAATATGTTATGTTTACTTTTAATGCATTTTTTACTTATTTTACTTATTTTTGTATGTGTTGTTTTTACCTTATCTCCCAAAGAAGGCAAATTTCTTGAGTGCCAAGAAAAATTGTTTCAGTTTTGTCTTTGTACCCTTCCACAATGCTCAACCCAGTGTCTTAGTATACAGTAAGTGCTTATTCTTGTTTATTGAACAGAATTGAAGGAAAAAAATGGTTAGTTCCCAAAGTAAATATGGTTGATTGTTCAGACCCTACTGAAGAAGGACTGGAGGTCATGGTAAGTAAAAAATAGCTGACCAAAGCTTCAGAAACAGTTAAGATAATTCAATCTCTTCTCTGTCATGTGCTGCTCCATTCAGGGGTGTACTGAGGTGCATTGTCTTTAAAAAAAAGGTCTTAAAAGTCCCCTCTTCTATTAAATTTGAAGGAAGAGACTTTTACTTGTTATCCCAGTGCCTATCATAGTGCCAGACACCTAGGAGACATTTGATAAAGGTTGTTGAATAATTATCTCCTCTTGGGTAGATGCTCCTATAAAAGGAGACAGCCTCAGTTGAGTTGGGGACATTCCACTAGGAGAATAGTGAGTCCATTGCCTCAGAGCAATATATACAACAAGATAACATATGTAAAACCATAAAACACCATATAAATGTCCACTGTTATCGTTACTATTATGTTTTATAACCTTCTTTTCAGGGTGGTCTTAGTGCATCCCTGTGCAGAATCAAAGGGATGGATTTACCAAGCTTTCAAGGTCACTTCCATTCTGAAGTCGCTGAATTCCTGGACCACTTCTCCTGAGCTTTGTGCTCAGAAGGCATGCAGAGAGAGGAAAAACCCAGGGCCCTCCAGTCATTTGTGGGTTTGTCTTTGATTAAATCTTGGGATTAATTTTTCCCAGTGACACAGTAGCTGGCCTGGAAGCCATAATCCCTTCAGTAGTTCAACATGTTTATGAGGGTGAGAGGATGCTTAATGCAGCAGTTAAAATGCTAAGCTGAGTAATCAGTTCATTAGGAATTTACTCAATATGTTTGCTGTCTGCAGCTGGGCCCTACTCCCCTGGACAGAGATAAATCAGCAGACAGTGCAGCTCGGTGACAAGATAAACTCTTCCAACATCGACAGGCAAGACTCAGAAATTCCCCGGCATGGGGAGGAAATTCCCCAGCACAGAAGTCCCATTCTGCATGTGATCCTGAGAAAGTCTGGAGCCCTTGTCCAGTACTTGTCAAGCCTACCACCACCCTATTTTGTCCCTCCCATCAAGCAGTCTACTTCATGGGCTCTGTGTCCAAGGGACCAGGCCCCATTATGCATGAGTCTCTCCAAATACGGAGAAATCACCATGACTGGATGCTATCCACCTGAGAGTTTTGAAGGAACTCAAGGGTGAAATTGGGAAACAGTTGGGCCAAGACATGTAGTGGTTTATTCCAAATGGCCACTATGTTGGAGAACCAGCAGGTTACCAACGTGACTCACATCTTTTTTTTTCTTTTTTTTTTGTGGGAGAGACCTTGGCAACTACAAACTAATGAGTTTCACTTCTTATAGTGGGCAAGCTGGTAGAATGTATAATAAAGAGTTGGATCACTGAACACTTAAGCAAATATAACCTACTGAGGGAAAGGTACTGTGGGTTCTGTAAGGAGAAATCATGTCTGACCAGTCTATTAGAATTCTCTGAGGCAAGAAATAGCAAGGTGGATAAAAGAGAACTAGTGGATGTAATTGATTTAGGATTTCAGAAGGTCTTTGATAAGGTTCCTTACTCTTCCCTCCTCAACAAAAATCACCATAGGGCACCATGAAGGACTGGCTTTTGGAGGGGTTTATTTGTCATTTGGAGTATAAATGGTTTGTAAACGATCAACACAGGGTAGGGATGACTTATTACTAACATTCAACCAGCTCATCTTCTTTGGAAGCTGAAGTTAAAACAATGTATAACAGATAAAAATCACTTCTCTGAATGGAGAAGAATAAAATGTGAAGTTGTCCAGTTTGACACAGGAATCATCTTATTTCATGTTTCTATAAAGTATCTGGAAGAAAGTGAACTGGGCCTTCTCCAGATTCACAGACAACACCCAAACTTTTTAGAATAGTGAAATGTCAACAGGGAGAGTATGTAAAATGGAATAAGTGGGCAGGAAAATGGTAATCAGTGCAGGCAAGTATAAGATGAGAAATTTAGAAACATATAATCCTAACTATGCTTATTGAATACAAAGTTGTACTCTCTTGGTAATGAGTCAGGAAAAAAAAATGTGCCTTAAAGTTATTGTAGATGTTATTGTCATTGAAGACCATGAATGGCTCAGTGCACGCTTCCCTTTTTCAACTTACAGTCTTGCCTCTTTACTCTTCTTCATTTTTAAACTTCTAGGAAGCGTGGTTAACTTTTACTGTCTTTGCTTCCTAGCTACCCACACCACCCACCTCCCCATGAAGCATGGCTTTCACCCCATACACACTTTACAGAAACTGCTTTCTCAAAGGTCACTAATCATCTCTAAATTTTCAAGTCCAAAAGCCTCTTTTTAGTTTCCAATCTCCTTGATCTCTTTGAAGCATTTAGTACTGATCAACACTTCTTTTTCATCTATATTCTCTCCTCCCTTGGCTTTCATGTCATTGCTCTCCTGGTTCATAGAATCACAGATCTAGAATAGAGTCCTTTTCTAAAAAGTATTTTGATCACTGTATTTCAATTTTAGTTTGTGATCCCACGTATTATATTTTATTTATTAAGAACATTATCCTAGGAGTACATAGGTTTTACCAGATTGCAAAAGGGGTCTTTGGCATGCTTGCACCCACGCATACACAAACACACAGAGAGAAACACGCATTTGGAACCTTGATATGGAGTTAGGAAGGACCTTAAAAGTCAAATAATCCAAACTCTTCATTTCACAAATGAAGACCTGAGGCTGAGAGGTTAATTGGTTTGTTCAGGATTACACCATAAGTATCGGTAAGTATGGAATTTGAATCCAGATCTTTCTGACTTCAAGTTCAACACACTATATATTATGCTTCCTCCCCACCTATCTGTCTGACCTTATTGTTTTTAGGATTCTTTATCACTCCTCCTTCCTCAAATTCAAGTGTCACTTTCCTCCAAGGTGCTATCTTTGGGAATTCTATGCTCTCCTTCCTCCTTTCTTTCTCTTGTGTTTCATTCACTTTTCTATTTCATAGACTTCAATTATTACCTCTAAATGAAGTTTTCTCAAATCTCTATTTCCTTTTTCAAAGTTTTCCCTACACTTTACTCCACATCTTTTCAAAGATGTGATACTAACCACTGCAAACCAAGACGTCATAAATATAATTTATCATATGTCCTCACCAAATAGCCTATTTCTATTTCTGTCCATGGTACCCAGATATCCAGATTCAAAACAAAAGTCCCATCTTTACCTCTTCCCTTTTTCTTCTTGCCATTCCCCCATATTCAGTTACTTCTAAATTGTAAAATGTATACCTACAAAATATCTGTCACATCTGTCCTTTCCTTTCTACTTCAACTGCTACCAACCTGAGGCCCTCATTGCCTCATCAAATGAAAATTTGTTCTATTGTATCACTCTCCTAAATGGTGTCATTGCCCTTGCTCGTCACTTGCCCTCTCCTTTGTTCATGTTCCTCTCCTGTTCAGAATCCAATAGTGGCTCCCTATTATCTAGAAAATAAAATCCAAATTCTTTAGTTTAAAATTCAAAACATTCAACAATCTAATTGAAACATATACCCATCCCTTTTATTAGTATTTTAGGTTTGTGTGTTTTAGGCTCCATTGAAACTAAAATAGTGGCTACTTTCTGAGATTGTCATTTACCCACAGAGACATAGGGCTTAGACTTATAAAAGTTCTGAGAAGTCATACAGGTAATATAGGAAACAGTTTAGATTCAAATTCAGGCTTTAGTTTTTGTTTTATTCCAAGTTCCATGCCCTTTCCACTACTACACTACATGGTCATGCTTCTGATTCAGTATTTCTATGCAAGCTGTCATTTGAACCCTTTGTCACATCTAGAACCCTGGGCTAGAAAGATCCTAGCCTGATTTAGGCGGGAATTTTGATGGGCTTATGCCTCTTCTTGGCCCCAGAAAAAGGAAAATGAAAAATATGTACTCCTCAATATTTTTAAATTCTGTCCCTGCTCCACTTCCCCCCAAGTAAAGGATCTCTCACCTATGAGGATTCAATCCCAAGACTTTCTCCTCCAACAAAGTTTTACCATTAATACAACATAGAGTTGATTTGAAATGAATCTAGAGGCTTAATTTAGTTTAGAAATCTTGAGACCCTAAAGTCTTACTTGAAACATCCCTACCCTTGAGAGCCATCCAAGAAGATCCATCTATGTTTCCTTAATAACATTCCTCAATGTCCACCCTTTCTGTTTACTTCTTTTCTCCTCAGTCTTACATTATCATCATCAATAACAAACAACAAACAAACAGCACTTATATAGTCCTTTCAGATTTGCAAAGCTCTTTAAATATGTTATCTCATTTGATACAACAACTCTTTGAGGTGGATTCAATTCTTATTCTCATTTTAGATGTGGAAGATAAAACTGAAGGGGGTGAAGTTACTTGTTCTGGGTTAAATAGCTAGGAAATGTCTTAAAGAAGATTCAAACAACTCTTCCTGACTCCAAATCCTTAAGTTTCCTCTAGCTCCCTCTTCTCACTCCTCAGAAACCTCATTTTAAAAAATTTATTTTTCCATATATTTTTACTAAAGCTTTTTATTTTCAAAACATATGCATGGGTAATTTTCAACATTCATCCTTGCAAAACCTAGTGTCCCAAATTTTTCCCTCTCTTCCCCTCACGCCCTCCTTTAGATGGCACGTAATTCAATATATGTTAATCATGTGAAATTCTTCTATACATATTTCTATAATTATCGTGCTGTACAAGAAAAAAAACAGATCAAAAAAGGGAAAATGAGAAAGAAAACAAAATGCAAGCAAAAAGCAACAGAAAGAATGAAAATATTATGTTATGATCCAAACTCAATTCCCATAGTCCTCTCTCTGGGTACAGATGGCTCTCTTCATCACAAGACCATTGGAACTGGCCTGAATCATCTCATTGTTGAAAAGAGCTATGTCCAAATAAAAAAATAAAGAAAAAAAGAAAAGAACCCTGTCTATCAGAATTGATCACTATACAGTCTTTTTGCTTTGTACAATGTTTTCCTGGTTCTGCTCACTTCACTTAGCATCAGTTCTCTCCAGGCCTCTCTGAAATCATCCTGCTGATTGTTTTTTACAGAACAATAATATTCCATAACATTCATATACCATAACTTATTCAGCCATTCTTCACCTAGTAGGTATCCACTCAGAGAAACTTTGCTTTTAAAACCACTGATTATCTTCTAATCCACAACTCTTAATGCCATTTTTTCAGACTTTGTTGCCCTTAAAGCATTTAACACAGTATAATTCTCTGCTCTGTTCTTTTATTTCCCTTGGTAAGTAGTTACTACTTGTCTGTCTGTCCTCTTGACTCTAACTGCAACTTTACTTAGCTACTCTTTTTTATTCCTTGAGACAGACATTCCTCAAGAGTTGGACCTCAGCCTTCTTCTCTCTGTGTGCTCTCATTCTTTCTCTTTCTAGGCCAAGATTTCTTTTTTTATTAATATTTTATTTTATTTAATAATAACTTTATATTGACAGAATCCATGCCAGGGTAATTTTTTTACACCATTATCCCTTGCACTCGTTTCTGTTCCAATTTTTCCCCTCCTTCCCTCCACCCCCTTCCCTAGATGGCAAGCAGTCCTATATATGTTAGATATGTTGCAGTATATCCTAGATACAATATGTGTTTGCAGAACTGAACAGTTCTCTTGTTGCACAGGGAGAATTGGATTCAGAAGGTAAAAATAATCTGGGAAGAAAAACAAAAATGCAGATAATTCGCATTCGTTTCCCAGTGTTCGTTCTTTGGGTGTAGCTGCTTCTGTCCATCATTTATCAATTGAAGTTCAGTTAGGTCTCTTTGTCAAAGAAATCCACTTCCATCAGAATACATCCTCATACAATATCATTGTCAAAGTGTATAATGATCTCCTGGTTCTGCTCATTTCACTTAGCATCAGTTCATGTAAGTCTCTCCAAGACTCTCTGTATTCATCCTGCTGGTCATTTCTTATAGAACAATAATATTCCATAACATTCATATACCACAATTTACCCAGCCATTCTCCAATTGATGGGCATCCATTCAATTTCCAGTTTCTAGCCACTACAAACAGGGCTGCCACAAACATTTTGTAGGCCAAAATTTCTTAAACATTTTGTGTCATAGATCCCCTTTGATGAAATCTATGAAGTCTTCTCAAAATGATGTTTTTGAAGGTGTAAAATGAAATACATAGAATTTCAAAAGAAACCAATTTTATTGAAAATACCAAAATGTCATTTAAAAAGAGAAAAAAGTTAACAGACCCCAGAATCCCATTCACATTCAAATCTTCAATTATCATTATTAGCTTAATTGACTCTCATATCTGTATTTCAATCCTTGGCCTTTCTCCGGGGCCCTAGATCTTCATCTTTTGCAGCCTACAAAAAACACTTCTATTTGGATGCCCCATTGGCACCTCAAATCAACATGTCCATTACTGAGCTTTTTTATCTTTCTCTCTTTTATCTTTTTCTTGCTTCTGATGACTATTTCTGTCAATGGCACTATCATTTGTCTAGTTTTTCACATTCAAAACTCCCATAGGGTTCTTTGTGACTTTTCCTTCTCCTTTCATATCAAATCAATTTCTAAGTCCAGTCTATCTTACCTTCACAATAGCTTTTGAATTTATTCTATCACTTCTCTTCCCAGTGGCATTAGTATATCATAGATCCTAGTTATTAATCAGTCAGTTGGCAAGCACTTATTCAGGATGTATTATGTAGTAGGCATTGTATAAAACCTACACAAAGTACAGTTTTACTGTACACAAAGAAAGGTAAACATAGTCCATATCCTCATGGAGCTCATATTCTAATAGGGAAGGCAATATATAAATTAAAAAAATATTTATAGAGTATATGAAAGGAATCCTTAGAGGGAAAAACTCTAGTGCCTGTAGGAACCTGGAAAGACTTCCTACACAAAGTGATATTTGTACTGAATCTTGATGGAATCCAGGTATTCTAATTGGTGAAAATGAGCAGGAAAGGCATTCCAGATGTGATAGCATTTGAAGGATAAAATGGATACAAGAACAAGTGGGCTGGTTTGGTTGGGTCATAGAATATGTGGGAAAAAAACAGAATTTAAGAGACTGCTTAGAAAGGAAGGTTGAAAAGTGCCTTGAATGTCAAATAAAGGACTTTATGCTCCATTCGGCTTAGACCATTGCAAGAACAGTTTTATTGCTTTTACTCTTTCTCCCTCCCTTCCAGGCCATCTTTCACATGGCTTCCAGATTTACTTTCCTTTTGTCGAGTGGGTTTTCTGGCTGAGTCATGGAACACCAAAGTCTCTAATGAATTAAAGTTGTGGGTCAATGAAAGGGCAATGGGGAGAGGTATATGATAGTCCAGAGTAGGTTGCAACAGATTACAAGTTAAGAATTATTGAGGAGAATTTTCATGAAAAATGTCATTAAAAAATCTATGATTGGAAAAAGGGGGTGGGCTGATCAAGGAATGAGCTGGTGAAGAGCCCACATGCTTTATTAGTATCCATGATATGTTAAGAGGCTTAGAGGAATGTTTCTTTGACAATGGAAGAACTCATTGTAGAGAATTTATAGGAGATGGATGAGAGTCTCACAGGGTACAAACAGGTATCACTAGAAAGAGTGATATCACAATTTCAACAAAGTGGCTTCTGATGGAATAAGAAATAGGAGTATTAAACTTGGAGTCAGAAAGATCTGGATTCAAATTCTACATCTGATACCTTCTAGTTATTTGACTCTGGCTAAGTCATTTAACTTCTCATCTGCAGTTTCCTCATCTGCAAAAATAAGCATCATGATAATAATCAGTGCCTCACAGATTCTTGTAAAGATCAAGAGTCAACTAGATAAAACATTTAGGAAACTTAAAGTGTTATGTGAGTGTTAGCTATTCTTATTATATCATTTTCCTGCAATGATTCTCCAACCTCTAAGGAATAAAGTTCAAACTCCTTTGCCCATGGCATTTAACATTCTCCACAACCATTGAACCTTTCCAGTCTTAATCTCATAACATTCATCTCAAAATTATCTAGGTTTAACCCAAATTGTATAGACTGCCTCAGTGTTTCTGTGTAAGCTATTTTTGATACCTAGAATTCCCATCACTCTTCCAACACATACTACTCACTACCAGTGTTTAAAGTTCAACTCAAGGGACCTCCCTGTTCTATATGGACACTGTCTTTCACTGATGTGAATACTAGAAGATAACTATCACCTCTTCTTATTTCTTTATCCCATACTAAACATTTCAGTTCCCTCAAATGTTCCTATAATGGTAAATTATCTAGAACTCCCATTATCCTGGTTGCCTTCTGCAGAACACACTGAAAGACAAATGAGTTTGACTCTTGCTCCATTTCTTGGCACTTTTATCTCTGACTCCTACCATGCCTGGCATATAGTAGGATGTTAAAAATGCTGGGTGATTGGTTTATTAGTCTAAAGGTATTGCACATGAGAATATGCATGAAGTTATATATGTGGAAGCAAACAATACGTATGATTGTACATGAGTGTGTGCATGACTAAGTGAATGTGCGGGTGACAGGAAGAGTTTGTGCATATGCTGGGGATGGGAGCAGCTCACAGCTACAGTATGGTGAGCAAAATATCCATCCCATGTGGTGAGACCAGCTGTTGCTTTATTCATAAATCCTTGGGAAGTGATAAGGGGCCAGGGCATGTATCTGACTGAAGTGTAAAAGAGAAATGCATTTAAATGAAAGGAGCTACAGCTACAGCAAGTTTATTCCTGAAAGAGAAGATGATGATACAGTAGAAAGTTTGTTCAACTTGAATCTGAGTTTGAATGCCAATTCAGACTATGAAAATCTTTTCATTTCTCTGGGTCTCAGATGATGGCCAAGGTCCCCTCCAGCTCTACATGAAATTTTCAGGCAAACTCTAAGTTTTGAGATTTGAAAAGGGAGTGGGATAAATGGGAAGAATCTTTTGCTCCCAAGGATGAATCAACTTCTATGGCAGAAACTGCAGAAACAACACAGACATTAGGAAAAGCACTTGATTGGAGTCTAAGAAATCTTATTTCTAGCTTTGCCTCTACCATCTATTTGCATATAACTTTGGGAAATCCACTATTCCTCTATGAACTTCAATTTCCTCAAAATGGCTTATGAGATCTCTAAGGTTCCTTCCATCACTAACATTCTATGATTCTAAGGCTTATGTTACCAAGAAAGTGCTTCCCCTAATATACAATAGTGGGAAAGGTCAGGATTTCTGAATTCACATCCATGTCAGTTTCAGGGTAATTACCGCTATCTTTCTGATGTCTCATATGGGCAGTTAATTGATACAGTGAATATAGAATAATGAGCCTGCAGGCAAGAAGACCTGAATTCAAGTTTGGCCATAAGTTGTAAAACTATCCAACTATTCTAAAGAGCAATTTGGAATTATGCCCCAAAGGCTACAAAACTGTGTATATCCTTTGATCCAACAATGTCACAACTGGGTCTATATCCCAAAAAAATCATAAAAGAGGGAAAGGGACCCACACGTGCAAAAAAAAATTATAACAGCTCTTTTTGTGGCAGAAAAGAATTAGAAAATGAGTAGATACTCATTTTTGGGGAATAGCTGATATATGGCATATGAAAGTAATGAAATATTATTGTTCTATTTAAAAAATGATGAACAAACTGATTACTGATGCTGAACAAAACAAACAGAACCAGGAATACATTGTACACAGTAACAGCAAAATTGTTCAGTGAACAACTATGACAGACTTGGATCTTCTCAGTGATTTAGTGATCCAAGGCAATCCCAATAAACTTTGGATGGAAAATACCATCCACATCCAGAGAGAAAACTATGGAAATGTAAATCAATGCATGCTATGTTTTTTTCTTTTCTCTCTCTCCATGGTTTTTCCTTTTTTCTGTTTTTTTTTTCTCTCCCAAAATGATTTATAAGAAAATATCTTTAAAATGAGGTTTTTTTTGGTTTGTTTCTTGTGTGAAACTGGAGAAAATAAAATTAAAAATTTAAAAATAAATAAATATACAAACTTTAAGTAGTAAAAAAAAATGGCTATAACTACTTATCAGCTAGATAGTACAGTGGATAAAATGCCAGATTTGGAGACAGGAAGACTCATTTTCCTGAGTTCAAATCTTATTTCAGACATTTATTAGCTGATTCTGGGCAAGTCATTTAACCCTGTTTATCATAATTTCTTCATTTATAAAATGAACTGGAGAAAGAAATGATAAATACTCCAGAATCTTTGCCAAAAAAAACCCTCAAATGGGGGCATGAAGAGTTAGACATGATGGCAAAGACTTTTTTTGGGCAGTCTTTAGACACGTGAGACACCCTTCATCTGGACAGGGATTTTCTGAGCACATCCTGATGAGTTGAGAATAACAAGATCCACACAAAACCCTGTTCATCCTACCTATGGAACAATTCAATAACAGTGATCTAGAATCGCAGAAAAATTGAAAGTAGCAGAGATTTTAAAGAAATTAGTCAGTTGGAAAATGCTTGATATATCCTTTGTTTTTCAAGAGAATCAATGACATCATGGGATGATCTCAACTTGTGGGTGAATCAGATTTGAGTGAAGTAATTGTCTAAAGTTATCAGCCTCATACTCTCTTCCTGAGATCCTTAAAGTCCAGTATCAAGATAAACATCAGAATGACAGGTGATGACCCAGGATGCAGTAGATGACCCTGGCATCCTCAATGTCTGACCAAGATCTAAGCACTCTACAGCACCTGTGTCAATCTCCTTTATAGCCATTGAAACAAGTTGTTGTTGTCATCCTCTCATGCTGTTTGGGAAGTTTTCACAAAAAAAGAGGAAAAGGAGAAGAAAGAGTAGAAAGAGGAGGAGGAGGAAAAGGAGAAAAAAGAGGAAGAGGAGGAGGAAGAGGAGGAAGAGGAAGAGGACAAAAAGGAGGAGGAGGAGGTGGAGGAGGAAGAGGAGGATACAAGGAGACTGAGAAGCAGTTGCATTGTCTGACCTCTCTCCTCTTCCCTCTTGTTTTCAATTTATTTAATTCCCCATCCACAAGCAACACTTGTGTCAGCAAAGGCTGCTTTGCAACTCCTTCAGATGTTATGATTCACAATTGTGGAGACTCTCCTGCCCCTTCACCTAGGCATGATCCTTAATGCTCCCTGAGCAAGGAAACATTCAATATTACCTCTAGGACTATTGACTTGTGATATTTGCAATATTATAACTTTTTAGAGAGTGATGGAAGATTTTTACAAGGGGTTGCAATCAATTTGAAATGAGAGGGATTGTATTAGCCAGTCATATTACAGATGGGGAAATAGACCCAGAAAGAAGTGTTTTGCCAAACCCATATGGGCAAGTTAGAGGCAGAGCCAGATGTAGAAAAGCCTGGGTTTCCTGCCTTGCCTTCAAGTAATCTTTCTATTGATATAAAGCTAATAGATATAGGAGAACAGAGTAAATATAAAGACAAAGAAGTTTTTGTATGTGTGTGCATGCACAAACATACACATGTGTGTGCCGACATATTGGATCTATCTTTACATCCCCAGGTGATATGGGAAGGATTCCTCATAGATCCAGATGAAATTGATCAATAAGAAGTTGGGCAGGCTAGAGAGGAAGAATACTCTATTCTTGACAAATGATGGTAAAAGTGAAAGGAAAAATTGATTTGGGAGGGAGAGAGAGAAAAAAAGGAGATTGCTAAAGTGATTTTTAAAATGCCAATCATGTCCTTGGAGAGCTGTGAACCCTATGAGAAAACCCATGGGCTTGAAGAAATCAAGAGTTGAACAGCTGAGCTCCCACCAAGTAGACACCACCTATATTTGGAGAAGATATGGACTAAGGAGAGACCAAACCCAAAATGAGACTCAGTGGCTGTGAATTCTTCAGCAAAATAGGAGATACCCCAGGCCAAAAAAAAGTAGGTAGAACCAATTATCAGCTGGGGTTTACTTTCTTTGTATCTCTAGCAATCAATTCAATGGACTCAGAGAATTCCTCTGGAGAGGAAAGGGAGGCAGATGACCTTGCACAGCTCTCCCTCACTTAAATCCAATTCACTTGGATGTCACACCATCATCTTCCTAACGTCACGATCCTTTTGGAGAATGAAGGGCAAAAAACCTCTATGAGTTAAGCTGGCCCACAAACTGGAATTGTTCAATTGAAAGATTTCTTCCTTCCTTCCTTCCTTCCTTCCTTTCTTCCTTCCTTCCTTCCTTCCTTCCTTCCTTCCTTCCTTCCTTCCTTCTTTCTTTCCTTGACAGACCATAAGATCAACATAGTGTATCATATCCTCACCTACAGATGTTCTTAAAAGCATTTTTTTCTCTTTTGCACCTCTGAACTCTCCCAAGATATCTTGAGATTTACTTACTAGATTTCTTTCTTAAGAACTCTGCCTTAAACCAAAACCAATCTGATTCTAATTGGCCACTAATAGGTCCTAGGCCAAACCCCATTAGTCCTTGATTGGGTCCTTATTGACTCTGAATGTAAACGACAAACATTTCTGCTTTTGCCAAAAGTTATGAGCGTCTTCTCTTCCTAGGTTCATTCATTTATTTAGAATTTTTTTTGCACTAGGTGAAAGAAGAGATTCTTTGCCTCAATTGCTACCTAACCTTAATCACTGGATCAGTACAGCCTCAGTCAAAATGAGACCTGTTAAAGACCTTTGCTTCAAAAGACCAAAGAATCCCATTTCATCCAGGGCTATCTCCAATCACTTTGATCTATATCTTGACACTTGACCTAGATGGCTCTGGAAGGGCAAGTGAGTCAGGTAACCTGGCACAACCCTTCCTCATTTAAATCCAATTCACTTATATATCACACAAGTGATGTCCTGGTCTTCTTCAAACTAAGGCCAAACAACATCAATCAAACCAGTGATTGGCATGTAGTAAGCACTTAATGCTTGTGGACTAATTCATACTTCTGCATTATAATTGATCTTCACTCACTTGTAGTTGGAAGCTCTGTAAAGATACATAGTTCCTTCATTATCTTCCCTTCTGTATCTTTTTACAATACCACTAGCCTTGGACCTACACTTTCTTTCCCTAATATGTCTCCCTAGACCATAAGATCATAGAATTAGAGTAAGAGAAGATTTTATAGTAAACCACTTCTTTTACTGATAAGGCAACTAACTACTAGAAAGAGGTTAAGCATCTTGTTTGATGTTAAACAGATACTAAGTATTAGAAATGTGATTGAGTCTAGATCTTCAGAATTCAGAGCTTAGGTCTTTCCACCATACTGCATGGCCTCTATTGACCTCTTATGTGGTCCCACTCATTTCAGAGATTTTATGAAAGATGGAGTATTTTCAAGGTCTTTCATCAAACAGTAGGATTAAACACCAGAAGGATCCTTTAATATCACTGGCTGCAATACTTAATTTTGACAAATGCAAAAATAATGACTGGACAGGGGAGGGGAGCTGACCAAGATCACACAAGTTCTATGTAGCAGAGCCAGGATTTCCATGTATCCAGAATCTACTATTTCCATTTCCAAGCTCATGAGGCAAAATAAAAATACCACTAACAATAGAGGTTCACCATTGAATTATAGTGTATAAGGAGCTTTAGTTTTCTAAGATACCCTTAATTAGACCATAGGGGTCAACTCAATTTCTGGCTAAATAATTCCCTCTGGCAGTATCCATGTGGTCTCATCATCTTGTCTGAAGTGCAAAACCTGGAAAGCCTGTTCCCTAGATTTGCCAACAACCTAATTCCTGGCTATTCTTCCCATTTAAAAGTGATGACCCCCTCGCCCTGCTTCTGGAGCTAGTAGCACTCCCAGTTGTGACTGCCACAAGGGAAATATTCTACCTTCATGTGACTTAGGATCATAGAGCCAGAGTTAAAATGGATTTTAAGGATCTTCTAAGACAACCCTTTCATTTTATAGATGACAAAGTGGAAACTCAGCAAGGTGAAGGAACCTCCCCAAAGACACATGATAAATCTTAGAGGCAGAATTTGAACTAAGGTTCTATAACTCTAGATGTTGCCAGGCTTGAAATCAGGAGGACTCATTTTCCTGCATTCAGATCTGGTCTGCAGACACTTACTAGCTGTGTGACCATGGGCAAATCATATAATCTTGTTTGTCTGTTTCCTCATCTATAAAATGAGCTGGAGAATGAAATGTCTAACCACTCCTATATCTTTGCCAAGAAAACCCCAAATGGGGTGATGAAGGCTCAGATGTGATTGAAAATAACAGAAAGACAATATATTTCTGACTCTGGCGTTTGTTCCAGTGTATATTACAAATGGACATAGAGCAATATAAACTAATATACAAATCATACACCAATAGATCATCACCTCCAATTATAGAGAAAAGGTAATATCTTTATAAGCTATATCAGCCTGAAGTTTTGACTTATATCAAGGTCATTTTGTGATGTCAAATTTTTACGTGAAACAGTCTTGTTAGATACTTGATGTGAGAGACACAAAAAGGACAGGATCCTTGCTTTCAAGTAACTTATTAGCTATTTGAGAAGCAACATAGTGTTTAGAGAGCTGATCTCAATGTCTGCATTCAAATCCTTCTGACACATACTGCCTGTGTGACATTAGGCAAGTCACTTAACTCTTCTTATTTCTTGTTGTTCTAGGCAACTCTCTAAGACAATAAGTTGCAGAGGAGGTGATGATCTGTATTAATACAGAGAGATTTTTTTCATCTACTGATTCTCTACACAGATGAAATCTTAAGTTCAAGACCAATCCCTTATCTTAATTGATCCAATCTTTCCCAAAGAATCATTAATAACATTTATGCAATAACTCAACAAGCACTTCATATCATATCTCTGCCTTGAGATAGGTATACAGCATAGCTTTGTTCAGTGACTTTTAAGTCATTTCTAACTCATAATGTCATTTTGAGCTTTCTTGGCAGAGAGAGCAGAGTGATTTACTATTTCCTTCTCTTGTTCAACTAAGGCAGAGTAAAGTGACTTGCCCAGGATGACACAATTACTAAGTGTTTGAGGTTGCATTTGAAGTCTTTCCAATTCCAAGTCCAGCACTTCATCCATTGAGCCACCTAGCTGCTTCATACAATCCACAAGGTAAGATCAAATATTCACCTATAATTAGAGAACAAAATACGTGGTAGATGCATAGACAAAAATGTTATGAGGATTCTGAAAAGAAAAACTTATTTCTCACTGGAAGTGCCAGAGAAGGATTCGTGGAGGTAGTAGCTGGCACCTGAGTTGAGTTTTGAAGGGGGTTCATGAGCCGAATGAGGAGAATTTCCACAAATGTAGGTGGATAATACTTTCCTGGCATGAAGAAAGCTGTGAGCAAATAAGTAGACTTAGAGAATGGTAAGTCATCCAATTTGAAGAGATTATAGAATATTTGAAGGAGAATAGTGTTAAATAAAGATACTAATGTAGGTTTGAATGAAATGGTGGAGATGGTCTTCAATACCAGCAGGAGTTCAGACTTTATTTGGTGGGCAATGGTAAGCCCCTGAAAGTTTTTGATCATTTGAATGATGTGGTAATAAGAAATATGCATTATGAAAATTATCTCTGGTTTCTTGATGGCAGACAAATTTCAAAGGGAAGAGAACAGAAGTAGGGAATGCTTTGAAAGTAAACCAGAAAAGAAGAAAGAAGGCTCAGGAGTAATTTTGTTCCCTCAGGCAAACAGTACAAATGTTCCCTCAAATAAAATTTATTTGATTAAGATATAAATGCAGGAACATGAACACTTTGTTGAGTACCTAGAACTTTCTGAAGGTAATGATGGTAGGTTATCACTTGGGGAAGGAAGAGAAGAGAGGAAAATTGAGCTAGGCCAAAGAGAGACACTATACCTGGAACATAGCAGGAATTTAATAAATATTTGTTGATTGATGGATTGATGGGGTCTAAAATCAATAAGGATGTAACAATGAAAGTTAGCTCAAATTCCTTATTCCATGGATATCTCTGACATATGAACTTTTACAGATGAATGCTTCTGTGAAAATTCCCTCCACACTGCCACCAAATGTCTCCTTTGCCTTGCTCTTCAATCTCTTTTTGAAAGTTTGTTGTGTGTGTGTGTGTGTGTGTGTGTGTGTGTGTGGTCTTTTACATTAGGCTGGGGCTCTCTAAAGGTAGAATTACCTTGAATTACCACCTCCATAATAGCCTCCTCCATTCCAACTAAAAGGCATTCTTCATTATATTCACTGGATTTACATTAAAGCTTTCTAAATTGACAATTCTGAAACTTCACCAATCAACATCACTGCTGAAGAGCATTCTGATAGGAGAGCAGGTATGAGCCTTTGATGAAAACTGAAGGCTTGGGAGAAGTTGTTAGCGAGGAGTGTGGATAGTAAGAGGCTAACTTCTCTCAGATAATGTCAAACTTCCATGGACACATTCCTTCTCCAGGAGAAAAGAAACATGAATTTCTAGGGGCAAAGAGAACCCAGAGTGAGGGGTAACATAAAGCTAAAGATGGGGATATGGTGATCTCAGATATGGAGGCTGAGAAGAATGAGAACATAGAAAAGGTCCCAGGTGCACAATTTGGGAAATGAAATAATTCTTACTAAGTAGTGCTACTTTGTACCAATGTTTTTCCCCCCTAAATTATTACCAATCTTCCCAATGTAACAATTTGCTAGCTATTTCATTATCCTTGGATGAAAGGTGCTTATAAAATATGTTAAGTATATTATAAAAAGATAAAATTTTAATCTCTTGAAATATTATCATGATACCACATAACTAGCATTTTTTGTGTTTAAATTCTTTATCTCCAAAACCATTAGATTTTTTACCCCCTTGAGGGTGGGGGCTGTCTTTTGCCTCTTTTTGTATCTCTTCCATTAGAATTTAAGTTCCTTAAGAGTAGAGATTGCTTCAGTTTTTGTCTTTGGGTCACAAACCCCACACAGTGGCGCAGAGAAAACATTACATAAATATTTGCTGAATAATTGATTTTGTTCATGTATCTGACTTCTCAAAACTCCCTGAAACAGGAAACAAAGCTCTCCCTAAATTATCTGAATTACAGGAGAGGTTATAGTGCGTGGAGCTCTCTCCTAATGTTCTAATTCTGTCTTAACCCTTCTCCCATCCCTTACCAGAATTCTATTCTCCACTCAACAATTTTTCCTTCACTTACATTTCATCCCTTCCATCAATTCCCTGCCCAGGGCAATTTTCTTCAATCAATTTTCCCCTGTTTAAATCCCTATGCCCAGCCTATGCAGCATTTCCCAATCTTATTCTTTACCACTTTCTCTTTTCATGCTACTTACTCTTCCCATTCCCTCCACCCTAATCCTTCTGTGCCACTCCAAGACTCAATCTTGAAACTGGATGCCAAGGAGTCAGAAAAAAGGGAGTGCCCCACCCCTCGAAGAGAGAATGACATGGGCACACTGTGCTGCCTGAATGGCTTGCAGCAATGACCAGCCTGCCCCACATTCCCTCAGAAGGTGGCAGGGGGAGCAGGAGGAGGTGAGAGCAAGGAAGACAGAGCCAAAACGGAGACAAGTCATAAAGTCACTGGATTGGAAAATGAGAAAGCAGGATAAATAGGCTCTTTGGAGGGAAATAGGTCTTCCCTGCTCTTTGAGCATGGATAAACAAGGAGTGCTCCTGTCAACAACCAATTCACACTTGGGGAAAGGGCTTCTTAAGCCTTCCTATCAGCCAGCATGAAGAGAGGTTTGCAAATGATCCTGAAATGCTCTTTCCACCTCTGACTTCCCTCTTTATCTTTATTTTATACTCTTGCTTAGCTTTCTCCCACTCCTCCAAACCTTCTCAGGCCCAGCCCTCAGCAGCCAGGCCAGATATAGAATCTTAGTCACAACTGCAAGGGAATTAGAGGGTCCTGAGTCCTACCTCTCATTTTTCAGATAGAAACTGAGGCAGAGAGAGGTCAAATGACTTCTTCTAGGATCACTCAGCTTATAGGCATGCAGAATGGGATTTGACTCCAAGTTTTCCTTTATGCCATAAGTGTTCTATACCATGTGACTTTTCAAGTAATTTCCATCTTCATCTTGCCTCAAAATGTCTCTATTGCCTTCAGCTACCCTCCCTTTTCTTCTCCACCTATCCAAATTTTACCTCAAGTCATTACATTATATCACTCATTCAGGGCACAAGACCTCAAGTCTCATGTCTCACTGTCTTCTCTGAATGCTCCAATCCACACTTTCATCTTTCCCTTCAAAATTCTAGAGCAGAAAGTAGTATAGCAGGAAGCTAATTGGTCTTGGAACCTCAAGAGCTGTGCTTGAATCTTGACTATGATTTCTCTTCGCTGAGTTCTAGTTTCCGTATTATAAAATGAAGAACTAAATAGTTTTTATGGTTCCCTTTTGTTCTATAGTACTATTTTTCATGTAATGTAGCATTTTTTTTGCATGGAGAATAGTATTTTTCTACTTGTTAAAAAGCATGTGTCTTGTCTCCCCAGTGAGGCTATAACTTCCTTGAAGATTTCATCTTTTTCTTTTTGCACTCACAATATGTAGCATCTGACTGATGTTCAATAAAGCTATCATTTTGAGTTTCTTTGTCCATGTGCTCAACCTTTGGGGGCACTGTCTTTCACTAGATGCTACAATAATCTGACACAAGTATCTCCAAGTTCTACCCTAAGTATAAAGGATAAGTTTGCTTTTGTATGGTGCCCAAAGTTCAGCATGTCTTTTGCTTGTAACCTCTGTTAGGTAGAGAACAAAAGCCATCCTATTCAAAAGACAAGGAAATTGAGGCTCAGAGAAATTGCTCTAGAAATATGGTTAGAAAGTGATGGAGCCCAAATAGATTGTATGAACTGATACAAATCAAATGTGCAAAATCATGGGAACATTGTACACAGTATCAGCAACATTGTAGAATGATCACCTACGAATGACTTAGTTTTTCTCAGGAATACAATGATCCAAGATGATTACAAATTACTCATGATAGAAAATGCTACCCATATCCAGAAAAAGAACTGCTGGACTCCAAATGCAAATCAAAGCATACTATTTTCATTTTCTTTATTTTTTCCCATGTGTTTTTATTCCTTTTGGTCTGTTTCTTCTTTCTCAACTGTGACTAATAGGGAAATATGTTTTGTGTGATTGCACATATATAATTTATATCCAATTGCTTGCCATTTTAGGAAGAGGGAAGGGAAGGGAGGGAGAGAGAGAGAAAAAAGTGTAACTCAAAATTTTGTAAAAATGAATGCTAAAAATTGTCTTTATATATAAATGGAAATCCCCCCGAAAATACTATTTTAAAAAAAGAGAAAGTGATGGTGCCAGGATTCAAATCTAGAGCTTCTGACTCTGAATTGAACATCAGTTCCCACTTCCCCATATTTGTAAGTATTACTAAGATTCTATCTCTACTACTCCTAGCACTATTCCTGAGAGGGAGAGAGGGATATGAACTTTGACAGCAAAATCTGCTACCTTACATGATCAATCACTTGCATTAACCATTTCTTTCTCTACTAAAAGGGAATCAGTTTAACATAGATTTATCAAGCTCTTACTCATACAAGGCAATACACTCTTCCCCTGCCAACCATGAATTGAAAATCACAGAACCCTAGACTGGGCAAAATTTAAAAAGTCCTCAAAGATCAACTAATCCAGCAAAAAGGACTACTTGTCCTACTATGTGCCAGGCACAAGACTAAGTACTGGGATACAAGTATATAAATGAAACAATCCCTCCTTCAGGGGAGATAATGGCACTTGATGAAATAAAGCTATGGGATAATGGGTTTATAGATTTAGCACTTCAAGGAATTTCAGGGATTATCTAATCCAACTCTTCCATTTTACAATTGAAGAGAAGGCCTGAGCACTATTGATTACTCTCTTATCTTTTACACTCTCTTCTCTTTAGTTTCCCAGCATTATTCTCTCTAGGTTCTCTTCCTATCTGGCTGTTCCTTTTCAGTCTTCTTTGCTGGAACTTCATCCAGGGTACTCTGTCTAACCTTATATATTCCTAAGGCCTCTATCCTGGGCTCTCTTCTCTTTTCCTTCTATACAATTTCAATTGATGATTTCATCAGCTCCTGTGGATTTAATGTTGATGATTTTCAAAGCTATCATGCCCTAAATTCTCTCTCATATCTCTGTTTTTTTTTTTTTTAAAGCAAGACACTCAGAGTTAAATAACTGGCCCAGGGTCATATAGCTTGTCATGGATCTGAGGCCAATTTTGATTTCAGATTCTTCTGATTGAGGGAAGTATTCTATCCACTGTGCCACCGCTGCTTCCCTAGCTATACTTTAGACATCTCCAAATAGATGTCTTAAACTCAACATGTCCCAAACTGAACTCATTATCTTTCCCCCTAATTCTTACTTCCAAACTTCCTTAATAGCTGAGGGCACCACCATCCTCTCACTTTCCTCATATTTAATCTCTTGCCATGGCTAGTGGATTTGTAAAATCTCTTGAATATGCTCCTTTCTCTCCTCTGTCACCACTTTAGTATAGACCCTTGTCATCTCACCTCTGGATTACTACAGCATCTTGCTGGTGAGTTTGCCTGCCTCAACTCATCTTCAGTAAATTCTAATGACTCCCTATCACTTCAGGATCAAATAGAAAATCCTCTGGTCCTTCCTAACATAGTCTACATTACTAATTTTCTTAGAATTTTCATTTCCTCATATATACTTTGACTGTTTCACAATCAAGTCACTCTATCTCTCAATTCTTAGCATTTTCTTGGGCTGCTCTCTAGGCCTGGAATGCTCTCTTCTCAACTTTGCCTATTGCCTTCCCTAGCTTCCTTTAAATCCCAATTAAAATCCTACTTTCTATAGTAAGCTTTTCCCAAAATCTATTAATTCTAGCATCTTCTCTCTATTATTTCTTATTTATCTTTTGTATGATTGATTTGTATACATTTATTTACTTGTTATCTCTCCCATTAGATTATTAGCTCCTTGAGAGCAAGATCTATCCTGTATCCCTTTTAGCATCCTGAGTACTTACAAAACAGTGTCTAATAACACATTGTTGGCACTTATTAAATACTTATTAAGAGCCAAGACAATTCCAAAGATTTCAGGATGAAAAATGTTATCCACATCCAGAGAAAGAACTGATGGAGTCTGAAGGCAGAGCAAAGCATACTATTTTCATTTTCTTTATTTTTTATGTATTTTTCCCTTTCTAGTCTATTTCTTCTTTTGCAGAATGACTTATATAGAAATATACTTATATGATTATACATATATAACCTATATCAAATTGCTTGTCATTTTAGGAAGAAGGGAGGAGATGAAGGAAGAGGGAGAAAATTTGGAGCTTAAATTTAAAAAAAAATGTTAAAAATTATCTTTACAGATAGATTATTACAATAATCACTTAAAAATAAACACTTACTACTGATAATCCCAGAGAGATTAAATGATTTTCCCTAAGTCTCACCAGAAGATCCATGATTCAAATCCAAGACTTCTGACTCCAAACCTAAAACTATGAAAATCTTTTATAAAAAACAAGGTAATTCATCCACCTCCAGAGAGAACTATGGAGACTGAATGTGGATCAAAGCATAGTATTTTCACATTTTTTTTGGCTGTTTGCTTCTTTTTTTTTCCTTTCTCGTGTTTTTTTTTCTCTTTTGACTGTATTTTTTGTATAGCATGGAACATGGAAATATGTTTAAAAGAATTGCACATGTTTAACATATGCATATCAGTTTGCTTAAATGTCTTGGGGAGATAGGAGGGTGAGGGAAGGAGAAAAATTTGGGACACAAGGTTTTGCAAAGGTGAATGCTCAACCCACGGCGGTCCCTCAGGTTACTCTTCAGACTGCTCAGAACAGAGGGAGCCGCTGCTCCCAGGTGGTCCCCGTGTCCACGGGGCAGCCCGTCAGCCAGTGGGCAGGTCAGCCTCTGGAGGGTGAGGTGGGGAGCTCCTGCCTGTCCTGCAGACAGCCAGAAGGACTTTCCACCCTCACAACATTCGGGGAAGCTGAGCAGAGGGGGAACGGAAGGCATTGATTTCTCTGCCTGCTGGGACAGGGAGGTTCCATGCTTAGGGAATCAATGGGGGTTAAGCTGATCAGGAAAAAAGCCCAGTTAACCCATATTTTCTTTCTTTACTTTGCTTTTTATAAAGGAAGGTAGGGGTGTCAGTGTGACAGCCCCGTATTCTATGATTCTTTCTGTTGTTTCTGGTTTGATTTTGTAAATCGTATCATTTTTCAACATGAGTTTTTAAAAAAGAAAACCTATAAAAAATTCTTGTTAAGGCCTTAAGAAGGGGTTAGTGCATCTTTCAGAGGTCATTCTGCCATGGGGATTAAAATAGCTGTTTCACAAACAGTTTTATTTTAAAAAAAAACACCAAAAAAACCTAATAAACTTCATTTTAACCTCAAAGAAAAAAAGGTGAATGCTCAAAACTATCTTTGCATGTATTTAGAAAAATAAAATACTATAAAAAACACAAGATAATATTTTCTTTACCCATAAATCACAAATTTTAGAATCACAGAACTGTTGATAGATCAAATTTGAAAAAAAAATTAATCCATCCATTATAGTATTAGAAAGAGTACTTGATTTGGAATTTGAGGACCATGGTATGAAACCTGGCTCTGTGCTTCCTAGCTATGTGACTTAAAGCAAGTTATATTTCCTTTCTAGGTTTCAGTTTCCTTATCTGTGAAATGAAGTGTTTAAATGAGATATTATCCAGAGTTCTCTATAACTCTTGATCCTATGAATCTTCTCATTTTAAGAACTTAATGAGAGTAAAGGGGCTATGATCAAATCAACAAGCATTTATTAAGTATTTATAATATACCAAGCACTGTGCTTTAACTTGGAAATACAGATTTGAGCAAAAAGAAAAAGTTTCTTTCCTCAAGGATCTTATGTTCTAATGAGAGAGGACAGACAATACATAGAATGGAGCTTTAGGAGAAATAAGGAGATTACTATATGCAGGCATGGTGAAGAAATATGAAGAATCTTGGGCACTTTCTCAAAATGGAAATTCTAGGAGGAATCCACAAATTGGAGGGAAAGACTCAAGGAGTAAAAGCATCTTCCAAGGTAAGAAGGTTGCTAGGGAATGATGAAGAATTCCACAGGGTCAAGAGCTGAGCCAAAGTGACTTGTCTTACATCACTGAAAAAGTTAGTAAAAGAGTCAGTGTCATACCTCATCTCCCACATGCTAACCCTTTGTTTTGTTTTGTGACACTACAATATATTATGATCTAATCCTTATCATTAATCAAATCCTGTTGGGTAGAGAGAAAAAGGGGTAGAAATCAGGCAGAGAATTCAAATTATTCTGGAGAGCATAATGTTTCATATTATATAGCCCTTTTATGATTTGTAGAGTACTTTCTTCACATCATCCTTTGGCTTAACTGTTTAGTCATTTTTCATTCATGTCTGACTCTTTGTAACCCCCTTTGTGGTTTTCTTGGCAAAGATATTAGAATAGTTTGCCATTTCTTTCTCCAGCTCATTTTACAGATGAGGAAATTGAGTCAAACATGTTTAAGTGACCTGCCCAGAGTCACACAGTTAGTCTAAGACTGGATTTTAACTCAAATCTTCCTAACTCCAGGACTAGCACTTTGTCTACTGAGCCAATTAACTGCCTTAGGCTTGCTAGTGAAGTATTATTATGCCTGTTCTACAGGTGAGGAAGCAGAGGTCCAAAGAGGTTAAGTCTAAGAAGTTAAGATCTTCCCCCACGGTCACACAGATAGTTATGATCTGAGTTGGGGATCTCATTCAGATCTTGCCCTTTCCACTGTATCACACTGTCTCATATGGTGACAGACCCTGATGAATGAGTGGAAAGGAAGCTGTTACTGGAGTCTATAGGGAGTCTTTGTGAGCTCTGCTGAGGAAAAAGGTAACAGTAACTTCATCAGCCTATGAATGTTCTCTGGCACAATGAATAGGGGAACTTAAATCATTTCTTAAGATGATAATGAGGAGGGTGGTTGGTGAAAAGGGGCAAGAAGTTACTCAGAAAGTGATAATGAAAAGACACATTTTCTCATCTCATTATATGTATGTTCAGGTAAAGAGTCTTCTCCTAGGACCCATTTTCTTTTTTTTTTTTAATTTTTATTTAATAATTACTTTATATTGACAGAATCCATGCCAGGGTAATTTTTTTTTACAACATTATCCTTTGCACTCATTTCTGTTCCAATTTTTTCCCCTCCCTCCCTCCACCCCCTCCCCTAGATGGCAAGCAGTCCTATATATGTTAGATATGTTGCAGTATATCCTAGATACAATATATGTTTGCAGAACCGAACAGTTCTCTTGTTGCATAGGGAGAATTGGATTCAGAAGGTATAAATAACCCGGGAAGAAAAACAAAAATGCAGATAGTTCACATTCGTTTCCCAGTGTTCTTTCTTTGGGTGTAGCTGCTTTTGTCCATCATTTATCAATTGAAACTCAGTTAGGTCTCTTTGTCAAAGAAATCCACTTCCATCAAAATATGTCCTCATACAATATCGTTGTCGAAGTGTATAATGATCTCCTGGTTCTGCTCATTTCACTTAGCATCAGTTCATGTAAGTCTCGCCAGTCCTCTCTGTATTCATCCTGCTAGTCATTTCTTACAGAACAATAACATTCCATAACATTCATATACCACAATTTACCCAGCCATTCTCCAATTGATGGGCATCCATTCATTTTCCAGTTTCTATCCACTACAAACAGGGCTGCCACAAACATTTTGGCACATACAGGTCCCTTTCCCTTCTTTAGTATTTCTTTGGGATATAAGCCCAATAGAAAGACTGCTGGATCAAAGGGTATGCACAATTTGATAATTTTTTGGGCATAATTCCAGGTTGCTCTCCAGAATGGTTGGATTCGTTCACAACTCCACCAACAATGCATTAGTGTCCCAGTTTTCCCGCATCCCCTCCAACATTCATCATTATTTTTTCCTGTCATCTTAGCCAATCTGACAGGTGTGTAGTGGTATCTCAGAGTTGTCTTAATTTGCATTTCTCTGATCAATAATGATTTGGAATACTCTTTCATATGAGTGGTAATAGTTTCAATTTCATCTTCTGAAAATTGTCTGTTCATATCCTTTGATCCTAGGACCCATTTTCCTGCCATTTGCTCTGAATGATTTGATGTTCTGGGGGAGGGGGGAAATCAAATTATGGGGAGAAAATAGAGCTGTCTTGACTAGATATTGATGTGGTTGCCTATTAGATTCTCCTGCCTTCTCTTCCCACTTCTAGATTTTTTCCACACTACTGTCTGCTTCTTCCATTCATTTTTCCCCTCCTCATGCAATTTCTTTTAACCCCTTATTATTAGTCACAGATCTGTCAAATATACCCTTCTTCTAAACTTCCTGATTCCTTTTTCCCCACTCTTCAACCCCAATTTCTATCCCTCACTTCATTTCCCAAGAATATCCCTTAGACCTTTCACATTCTCCCAAGAGGCCACAGGCACTTACTCAGAGCTCTGTGCTCTCCCTCCTTCTCTCTTCCCAGGAAGTAGGAAACAAAAAGACTTAGGTTGCTCTGATCCCAGAACATTAAGGTCAGACTGGTTAATAAGAGAAAAAAGTGCCCAGTGCTGCTTCTGCTAGGTCAAAAGAAGAGCTTCAGAGGAAAACAAACATCTTGACAGGGCTCTGTGGAGGCCTGGGAGGAAATAGGACCAATTTATCCCCATTTGCCTCTCCAGATTGGAGTATAAATGGGGAGATGGAAGAATTAACCTTTTCAAAAATGTAATTTCATAAAATCATCACACTTGGAGCAGACTCGCTTAATATAACCATTATTTATGGCCTTCTCCAAGCCTCAGGCCACCAGAATGGAGAGACTGAGAAGGAGGCAGGATGGTGAGTGTCCTGTGGATAAGAACTGGATTAAACATCTGTACTCCTGGGTTCTGTTAATGACTTTCTCTCCAGTCTTACCTGACCTCAGGCAGGCAACAATCCAGACCTTTTCGAGGACACTGACTCCAAACATGAAAATGTTATACAACCAAATCTTTTGTGCTTTTAAATTAGGGACACTTTAGTTCCCATAGGGGCAATTGATGTAACACTTCAACCTTGGCCAAGGAAAGCAACTATGGTGTATATCAGGACTTCTTAAACATTTTCTACTTGCAACCAGTTTTCACCCAAAAAAACTTTTACCTGACCCCAAGTATGTGGGAATAAAAAACAAGTATAAAAATTAAACATTTACTGATAATAAATAATAATTTTGTGACTCTCCTGTTCAGTTAGGAGACTCTATATGAGGTCATGAATCACAGTTTAAGAAGCTGAGATGTAGATTAGTGAGGTGGAACTGGTGGAACTCTTTGAAGCCCCTAAACCATATATAAGGATTCCTACGAGCTCCACATTGATTTAGAAAACTAAATATTAACATTGTCCCTGTTTTATTGTATTTTTATTTCTTTTTCAAATATTTTCCAATTACATTTTAATATTTTTCAGGTCACAAAGGGGAGTACTGGGGATGGTGAGTTTATGGCCTGCTTGACACTTTTGGCAGAGACAAAAGATCTCTGAATATAACAGACTTTGGGTACAAATCTAAACTCTAGCGCTCTGACCTTGTGGAAATTATTTAACTCCTCTGAATCTGACTTCTTTCTTCTGTAAAAGGGGAATAATAATGCTAGCACTACTTATAGGACTGTGATAGGGAAAACATTTTTTCAAACTTTAAGGTGCTATAGAAATGCCGATTTTTCATTTTCCTTAATCCCTGACTGGTGCCCCAAGGCTGAGATCTGTTTCAGAGCTCCCTCTGACTGTCAAATATTCCATATTCCCTTAGGCTCAGCCAGAATCTCAACTGATAAGCAGGATTCTGATGCCAAGTCACCTAATATCTATTTTGTCTCCATTTCTGTATTTATTTTCTGGACATGTTTTTTTTTTTTCCCCCTCCCTCTGCTAAACTAAGAGTTTCTTGAAGGCAAGGCTTGTTTCCTTTTTGTCTTTGTAATTCTAGCATCCCACAAAGTATCTGGAAAATATAATGACATAAATAAATATTGATGAATTCTGAGAAAAATCAATGGAGCCTGGTTTCAAATGCTCATTTTCCCCTCTTAAAAAAGGGGGGGGGGAATTCCTGCTTTGACTCAAGAAATGATGATAGTGCCAAGAGCCAAGAGTGGGATGAGGCTGGAGAATGTCGGAGCTGACTGCTTTCCTCATTACTTGATGCATATGTCCTTCAGGAAATCAGACCATTGATTACAGCAGGGCTATATCTTGCTAATGGACACAGATGGCTCTGGAGGAGAAAGTGAGTCTAGTAACTATGCACAGGTCTCCCTCGCTGAAATACAATTCATTTTCATCTTATGGCATCACCTTAACATCCTCCTCAATCTCAGGTATTGTTACCCCACCCAACTTTCCATGGAATTTAATCTAAGGTGAAAATTATGGGCCTTTTGTTCAGTTTTGGGTGGAGGAGATACATTTTTTTCCTAGATTTCCCAGATGCTGGGAGTGATTTGGAAATAAGATGATCAAAGTTACATCCCCTGACCTGATGTTATTGTTGTCTTAGAGAATAAAGGACAAACAACAACAATAATAAGGGTTCTGGTTGTGATTTTTGCCTCTTAACATATACAGATTCTTTGACTCTAGCTAAGTCACTTAGCTTATAATGACTCAAGGCAAAAGTATAATACTACAAATTGCATTGGTAGAGGAAATTTCTTAACCTGGGAATTCCCTATACCAGCAAAATCAGTGTTCAATTCTTATAAGTAGCAAGAATCCTGAGTTATTCTAATGACTTCTTGGGGCAGAGACCCCATTACCCTCAAGGTTTATGAGAAGATAAGTTTTGGATATGCAAGAGTTGTGATGGGAATCAAGGAAGTAGAGAGGGACAGACAATCTATTTGATCTGAATCCTGGGAACAGTATTCTCCAGTCATTCCTCTTCCCCATCTCCGTTCATTCTCCCAGAGAGAAGGCGTTCCCACCGGGGCACCCAAATTGCTACTAATCTGCAGTTCATTGAGGGGGCTCATTTGCTCCAGCTGCTTCCTTAATAATCATAGCTCCCATTTCCATAGAATTTTAAGATTCACAAATCATTTCCCTTACAATCACCTTGTATGGTAAGCAGTGAAAGTGTTATTATCAGGTCATCAAAAAAAAAAAGTTTTAAGTGCTTTCTATGTGCCAGACATTGTGCTAAGTGCTAAGGATACAAAGAAAAGCAAAATATAGTCCCTGCCTTTGAGAATCTTATATTCTAATGAAAGAGAAGACATTTAAATAGGTATATAAAAGAATTTTATATGCATATATATATACACATGTGTACATTGTGCATATTTATATGTGATGTTTTAAAAGTTCAAAAGAATTTCTGGGTAATTCATAATTTTATTAACAATTAGCATTTTATTAATAAAAGGGTCAGTGACCCTCTTGAACGTCATCATGGTGATGAGTTTACAGTTTATATACCCTTGGAAGAATGGGTGTTTCTGAGGATGGCAATCTAATTGGTTAATAAGTAATGAATATTATAAAGAGAGGTGGGCACATTCTAATGAGGGATTAGGAGGATGTAACTTTAATCATATTATCATTTCCAAATCACTTCTGCATCAGGGAAATCTACACAAAGAATCTGTATCCCCCACCCAGCAATGGCCCACAGTTTTCACCTTAGATTAAATTCCATGGAAAGTGAGACTGAGGGGAATGTTAATCCTATATGTCATTAGTCTTCTCCTTCAGCATCTGAACTTCAAAAGAGAATTTTAGGGAAAAAGGGGGAAATCTGGATCTCTACAAGACACTAGTTATTAATAATTATTTCTCTCATAAACATATCCTTGTTGTTGTTTATCCTTCATTCTTAAAGAAGACTCTGCCATCAGGGAAATAATGCTGTGACTTGTTAGCACATTAGATTTCAGTGAGGGAGGGCTGTTCAAAGTCATCCCTCTCACTTTTTCCTCCAGAGCCATATGCGTCCAGTGGCAAGATATAAATCAGCTTGACTGGAGATGGCTCTGGATGCAGGGAGAGGCCATGGCCTTTTTAAGCTAAGGTCTTTAACAGGTCTCTCTTTAACTGAGGCAACATCCATTCAGTGATTTGGGCTAGTAAGAAATGAGTCTGAGAAAGGTCTCTTTTACGCAGTCAGAAACAAACAAACAAATAGGAAGGGGGACCTGAGAGAAAAAGTCTAGGATAGGAAGATCCTCAGTGTTTCTCACCAAAACAGAAAAGATTTACATTCACTCTGAGCCAATCTGGGTCTAAACAATGATCAAGTGGGGCTTGGTCTGAGACCCAGTGTTGGCCAATCCTTGAAAGCCAAAGTGATTTGGGTTTATCTCAAGATATCTTGAAACCTTGATCCTAAATAACCTCGTATCTATTTTGTAGATACACACAGACTAGAAGGAAAATATCTGAAAAGAATGTTACCAATAGCTAATATGAGGAGGAGATAGTGGAAAATGCTTCCTAAAGAACATAAGATTGAAGTTGTGTCTTAAATGAAACCATGGTAGCTGAGAGGTAAGGATAAGGAAGAAAAGCAAACATATTAAGCCCAAGATTTGGATTTCAGTTACTTGATTCCAGGTCCAATGGTCTCTGTTCATTTTGTCATGCTACTTTCTTCCCTCTCTCTCGTGAGATTATAGATCTAGAGAAAGATAGGGGAATAAGCACCTATTAAGCACCTACTATGTGCCAAGTACTGTGTTAAATACTTTACAATTATTATCTCATTTGGTCCTCCAGATCTGGAACTGTAAGGGATTTCAGAGGGCATTTAGTTCAACTTCTTCATTTATAGACTGTCTTTTACATTTTTTGATATCTTTGTTTAACACAGTACCTAACAGAATAGACTTAGTAAATATTACTAATTGATTTATTAATTGAATTGGGATTTGAATTGAAATATCTTAACTCCAAATTCATCCCCCTTTCAACACTACTCCCTTCTTTTATCTCCTTCACATAGAAAACTTTCCTGGAGTATATACTATGTGCCAAGAATACTTGGGGCCTATGGGTCCCAGGAGAATTTGGAGATTTGACTCCTGACTTCAAGGAAAATATAACTGTGGGGGAAATCTGAGGAGACATGATAGATAATCTACATGAAAAGGAAACCCTCGGTAACAAATAGGTTATCATTGAATGTGAGGTCTTAAACAAGGGGACTACACCAAGGATCTTGATTAAGAAAATCATAAATTATAATTATGTTTTATTGCATTTTATTTATTTTATTAAATATTTCCAATTTGCATTTTAATCTGGTTCTGCAAGCTCTGGAAAATATTCCAGGTGAAACATGGCTAACAGATCACAAATTTGACATCTTTGCCTTAGAGGATAACATTATATGAGTTTATAGGGGAGAAAAAGGTGGCCTATAGCAGCCGAAAAAAACTTTTATGATTTCAGCGTCCTTATCTAAAAAATAAGCAGGTTTAACTCTATGACCCCTAAAGTTTCTTCTAGTTCTAAGATGGATTCTACTAAGATTCTACTTAATCTAATATTTAACTGAAAGTGAGAAAAACATGAATTCAAACCCTGTCTCAGACGTTTGGTTTCTATGGGACTCCACACAGTCACTTAGTTTTCTCACTTTTAAAAGGAAGGTGTTAGACCTCTAAAATGCCCTCTAGCTTAAAAGTGATAATCAATGAATGAGATCTAGGGTCGATTACGTCTTGCAAATATTTCCTGCTTTTAATAGTTAGCACTTACACAACCTTTTGAGGTTTGTGAAGTGTTCTTACAATTATTATTTCCTTTTATCCACATTTTCTCATTCTATCCACATATTAATTTTATCTGTTTTAACCACGAAAAGTAGGTGCTATTATTATCCCCATTTAGTAGATGGGAAAATTGAGGTAAGCAAAGGCTCAGTGACTTGCCCAGTATCACAAAATAAGTATCTACGGTTCGTTTTTAATTTAGGTATGATGATATCTACCTCAATTTCCCTCCTCTTCTACTCAGCTCTCCCTTCAGTTCTCCCTTGTCTCTACTCCAGTCTTCACCACTAACTCCTCTCCCCCACACACACACACATTCTGTGCACTCCCTTTTTTCCTCTCCTCTCTTCAGTTTTTCTGTAGCTTATCTCCTTTCCTCTGCCTCTTCTTCGTTCCCCTCCATCCCAGCCCCTCCTTTCCCATTTCCTTCCCTCTATCACTCCTTCTCTACTATAGAACAGGAAAGACATTAAGCCTGCCAGGTTAAATCAGATCAACTCGTGCAACAATTTAAAAGAAGACAGATCTGGGGGATGTGTGTGGTTTTTAAATAGAGAGTCAATGGAGCCAGTTGCTTCACTCAGAATAAAAACAATTGATTATCTTTAAAGCCACTTATTGAGGGCTTAACTGCCTAGAAACAACCCACAGCTCAGGTTTCCAGGTGTTCAGACTTCCCCTGCCTCCCGCTTGTGCTTATTGTATGTTGCTGGCTTGGAGAGAGCTACCTGGGCCTCTCAGGAAGCATGGCCTTCCTCATCCCTGTCACTACCATTCATCCAGCTTTGGGACCTAGGGAGGCTTACACAGGCACTAAGGGAAGGGTGGTTCCCCAGTACAACAACCCTGCTCTAAGCAAATTCAGACTGTGAAAAACTGAATTTACAAACTGGATCCATCAGGGACTGGTTATTCTCTTTACAAAAGAATTCACAGCTGAACCAAAGGAATCACTGCAGGGTTTCTATAAGAGGCTGCTCCCTGTAGTGCACTAAAAAATGGGTTTGATTGACAAAAACTCAATTCATTCCTAGTTTTTCAGTCAGTCAACAAGCATTTATTAAACATCTGTTAAACTTAGATCTCAGTTTCCTTGTCTGTAAAATGAGAATCTGTCTAGATGGACTCTAAGGTCCTTTCCAGATCTGGGATAATGACATAGCACCCCTCCCCCTTTTCTTTGGAGCCTTTTCCAGACTGTTCAACTCACTCCTCTTTCTAATTTTTATTCTGGGCCTTGTTGCCTGCCTCTTCATCATTTATTGCCATCCTATCTTCACATTTTTTTTCCCAATGTGGACCTCATGCTATGTTTTTATCTCCAGTGTCTATACAATAAGACTATTTGAAGGAACAGGACTGAAGAAATTATTCACAGAACAACAGGTTTAGGAAAAAAGATTTCTGCTATGGTTCCCACAATATGAAATCCTGGGTGAGTAACTTAATCTCTCTGAGGCCTTAGTTTATTCATCTATCAGAAGCTGAGAACTTCTCCATTATCTTCCTAGGATTATAATATCTAAAGCTAGATGATAATCTAGGTAGAAATCATGTAGTTTAATATCTCATTTTATTGATGAAGAAATTGAGGCCCTGAGAAGTTGTGAGTTGATATATAGTAGTAGGGCCAGGATTTAAACCTATATCTTTGGGGCAAATAGATGCACAAAAAATAGAGTATTGTACCTGATATTAGGAAGACCCATCTTCCTGAGTTCAAATCTGACCTCAAATACTTACTAGCTATGTGATCCTGGACAAGTCATTTCATCTGTTTACCTCAGTTTTCTCATGTGTAAAAAGAGGTGAAAAAGGAAATTGCAAACCATTCCAGTATCTCTGGCAAGAAAACCAAATGGGGTCATGAAGAGTCAGACAGAACAAGTACTACCAGTAACAGCAACACCACAACAAAAAACTGCTGATGTCAATTCCAGTGCTTCTTTCCATGATCAATGCCTCTCAGAGAAATTCTGCAAGGTTTTTGTGAAGAAAGTACCCTATAAGTTACAAAATACTATAGAACTATGATTTATTATTCATTCAACAAGCCTTTTCTGAATATCTAGCATGTACATAACACTATTTTAGGCCCTGTAGGATTTACAGAGATGAATAAAACTGCCTCAAAAAACTTACCTAATTGGGGTAATAAGGTGTTCATATAATTAAAGTTTCTTTACAATGGAATTATAGATTCAGAACCAGAAGGACTTCAGGGATTATTTAATTGGACTCTCTTTTTAAAAAGGAGGAAACAGAAACCCAGATAGCTTAATAACTTAAGCTTTTACCCTAATTTGATCTCTCTTCTGAATTTTCCTATTTCTCTCTAGGAACCTCATTTTTCTGATCACTCAGGTTTACAACCTAGTCATTCTCTCTCCTTCACTTTCATTTGCAACCCTGTGTCACTGAAATCCTATTCACTTACAAGTCATTGTGATGATCCTGGTTCTCACTGAAAACAAAATAGGGACAATAAATGACAAATACCTCGATTTCACCTCCACTCACTCTTCTCTCAATGAGTTTTGGGTCTTCAGAGGAAAACCTAGTTGTGACTCTGCCTCTCTCTACACAATCCTGGCAAGTGTTAGACCTGAACCTAATGAGATGGCTCCATGCCTTAGTTCATGTTAACATATTAGCTGTGTTACCTTTTGGAAAATCACTAAATCTTGGTCTTATTAGCCTTAAAATAATTGTAAAAATAGTTGTCCTATCTACTTCACAGGGTTGTTATGAGAAAAGACCTTTGTATAGCCCTATAGAAATGGGAATTAGGGTTATTACTCTTACTTCTGATGCTTTATTCTACCACTTTGTGTATGCATGAATGCATGTAAAAAACATTCACGTATATGCACATAACAGCACACATATGCAGCATGCAGGCAGAAATACACATTTATATATGCAAATCTAAATATGCCACATATGTACATGAGTGCATGCAGAATACATGCAATGTGTGCATGTGTGGATAAATGTATGTGCATTGTGTATTTGCATGCATTATATATATATATATGTATACACATATGTATTATGTATACATACACATATATATTCCCACATACATTGTGTGTGTATAAAGTATTCTACTTTTTCCATGCTCAGCAATTTGAGCTTCTCATTTGAATGGGATGCTCTCCTTCCTCACTTTAGCCTCAGTACTAGCTTCCTTAGTTTAAATCCCACTTTCTGCAAAAAGTTATACCCATTTCTCCTCTCCCCACCTCAGCTACCAGCATCTTCCCTCATCAGATTATATTCCATCTACTCTATGAATAACTTATATTATTTATTCCTTGTCTCCCTCATTTGAATTTTAAACTTCTTCAGGACAGGAATGGTTTTTGTCATTATATCCTCAGCTCTTTGGTACTGTTCTTGGCACATAATAAGTGCTTAAAATAAATACTTGTGGACCAGTTCATCGGTCAGTTGACTGATCTACGAATCATGAGAGGAAAGGATAGGCCTCATGAGGGTGAAGGATACCAGATCAATTCAGAGGGGATTTTGATCTGATGCTGAAATAGAATATCAGGGAGTTGATATAGAGCTAGAAGAGTCCAACCAATTCATCTAATTTCTTCTGATTCTGGGTAACTGGACCCAAAGAAATGGATATATTCAATCAAATGCACACACACACACACACACACACACACACACACAACACACACACAGAGTTAGGAGACACAGTGGATAAAATATCAGGCCTAGAGTCAGGAAAAGCTGGGTTCAAATCCAAAGTTGAATTTGAATCACAAAGTAGCCATGTGATCCTGAACAAGTCACTTAACCCTGTTTGCCTCAGTTTCTTTAACTGTAAAATGAGCTGATGTTATCCTGGTATCTGTGGACTGGAAGAAAATGGATATGTACACACACACACTATAACATTAAAGATACACAAACCAGACTTAGATATGTATCAGTACATAGGCAGCCACAGAAATACATAGCATTGACTTATATACATTCATGCAGATAATAATAACTCTCTTATAATTCTTTGAGGGTGACAAAGCACTTTGTTTCCATTATCTTTTCTGGTCTTTACAATGATACAATGAAGACCTGTAGTCTACAGGTAAGGTGGTACTGAGCTGACCTGAGAACTGAAGGTTAAATTTTCACTATAAGCATTTCATTATCATAGTCTCAGTTTCCATGGCCACAAAAATGGAAATGACACAATTCTACATCTAAATTTGTCTAATTAATATGAGTGGGAAATTTCATAAATAAGATTTGAACTCAATTCCTGTGTCTACGATGCTACTGCTCTTTTCCACATATTTTTATGTATTGCTGTGAAAGAAATGTAGTATAAACCCTAAAATGTTATAGAAATAGGAACTATTTAGACAAATTGTAAGGGCATAGATTTAGAGACTGAACATATCTCACAGGCCATTGAGTCAAGCCCCCTCATTCCCCTCATTTAGAAATAAGAAATAGCAGCCTTGACTTTAAGGATATCACTAGGATCTTAAGCTAGGTATGATGGTGTAGCTGCAGCATAATGTAATGTACAGAATGATGTCATGAAAATCTGAAAAACCAAGTTTCACATCTTGCCTCTTATGTGAACCTGGCTCAGTCACTTAACCTCTGAGCCTCAGTTTCCTCATCAGCAAAATGAAAAATTTGTACTATGAGGCCCCTTCTAGCTCTAAATCTCCAAATTTAATTTCTTTTCCATTCCTGAAATCTATTGAGGTCCTGTTAAAACCTGGGAATGAGAGGTAATCAGAATAGAGCAGGAAGAAAGTCACAAGATAAGAAATGATGGGTACCCAGAATTCAGGGTGGTGAGCCCAGTGTAACCAAAGGAAGGAGGACAGAGTCTTTATTCCTTTTCTACTACTCCTACATACATACTCTAATATCCTTTCTCAGGCCACCTTTAACAAATGAATCTTAGATTTATTTCTGGTTGAAGAGTTCCCTGCCTGAGCCATGGAAATCTGAGTCAGCAGAGGCACTGGTATAAGAGAACAAAGTAAAAGGAGTGGATCCTGTCTCATCTATACATATAGATGCACAAGCATTTTCAAAGATAAACTGTGTGCAGGTACCAATTCTTATATAAAAATGCTGCCAAGGGCACAGGAGTATTGGGTCATACCTGCAGAAATAGATATGCTCAAACGAGCATGTGTGTGTGCACCCACATAGAAACACAAACCCAACTTACATGTACATCAGTACACAGATAGCCACAGAAACACACAGCATCTCAGTGCTTATACACATACTTATACAGTTAACGTCAGTTGACACATAATGATTTAAGAGTTGCAAAGCACTTTATATCCATTATCTCACTTGATCTTCACAAGGATACTATGAGGAAAACACTACAGGTAAGATGATACTGGGGCTAGCAGCTAATAGCTGAATGTTAAATTTTCAGTGTGAGCATTCTATCTCAGAAATCATCAGAGGTTACAAACCAGAACTTGATTTCTTGTCTTGTGATTGTCTACACTTAAGAAAATGATAGAAAAAAGTTAATGATGTAGATTAAGTTTTAAAACATGTCATGAGTTCAATTCTTCCCCAACCCCCACCTCAGAACTAGTTGTTAAACATTTATCAACATATTCCTGAAAAGATATTATGACCCTTATGTTATTGTTCAATTGTTCAGTCGTGTTTGTTACTATGTGATATGAGCTTTGTTCAAGGAGTTTTCTTTGCAAAGATATTGGAGTGGTTTGCCATATCCTTCTCTAGTTTGTCCCCTTTTTTTTTCTAAATTAGGCAAATGACATTAAGTGACTCGACTAGGATCACACAACCAGTAAAAGTCTAGACTGTATTTAAACTCAGTTTCCTAACTTCAGGTCCAGTGCTCTATCCACTGAATCACCGAAGTTTGTACCATTTGTACCAAGGAGTAAATTAAGACTCAGGGAAGTAACATGGTCACACAGCTAAAGGTGGGATTGAAAACCTCAAACCTTGGGGCAGCTAGGTAGTGCAGTGGATAGCACACCAGCCCTAAGATCAGGAGGACCTGAGTTCAAATCTGATCTCAGACACTTAACACTTCCTGGCTGTGTGATCCTGAGCCTCAGGGGGGAAAAAAAAGAAAACCTCAAAAACTCCAATTTTTTTCAGTGCTCTTTTAACCATGATACTTTGCCTTGCAATATGCAGATGTTATAAGCAAGAACTAAGACATATATAAGCATATATGTGCTTCTCTACAGACTGAAAGAGAACCATTAGTATCTATGTCTAGTCTTTACCTCAATTTGGGTGTCATCTAATCTGATCCAGTCCTGGAGTTCTTCCTGGAGCTGGGAGGAAATAAAAATGTGGGACTCACAGAAGAAACAGAGTATGGTAGAGGAGATTCAAGACTTAGAAAATGGTATCCATGTGAACATCAATAAACTTTTTGTCTCTAAACACCAAAAAGGAAAAAAAAAAAAAAAAAAAAAACAAGCTTTTTTTCCCCATTCCTTTAAGAAAATCCTAAATAAAACTTGAATTAAGAAGAAAAAAAAATAAACATGCATGCAGTCATACTCACAATCACACACACACACACACACACACACACACACACACAAATGCAGTGACCCTTTATTTTCAATACAAATCTTTTGTTCGATCTGTCTTCATTAATTCCTGAGAAAAATGCTAGATTTGAAGGAACTGAACAGTATAAAAAATACAAAGTCCAATCTATACATTAGTTATTTCTCTTCCAGGTGAATTTTCTTCACCTTTTAATATTAGTGTGGACTCTCACCCATCCCTAAACTTCCCATCTGTCACTGGAATAATTAAAGGACCCTATTGACTTATTGGATCTTGTGGATAAATCTTATGCTCCAGGCTTTCCAATAACTTTGACTCTCTACCAGGCAAGCTAGAGCCCAGCATAGACACAGTAGCCTAAAGATTTTTTGCTGAGACATTACAACAGAGCCCAGTCATTCCAAACAGATACATCTATATCTATATCTATAAATATATGTACGCATATGCACACTCATTTATATGCATATAATATGCACATATATTATGCATAGATATATACATATGTATATATATATTTGCTTTTGCTTTTAAAGAATCAGAAAAAACTTGGCTGTAAAAATCTGCTTTGGGCAGAATGTTGGCTCCCAGGGTTGCTACCCAGGAGAGCATTTCTACTCCACGGTTTAAGGGAAAAGAACTGGAGCTCAGCAATTTTTATTTTCCAAAGGGTGGAGAGGAAATACAATTGAACTGGATTTGGGACTTAGTGGGGTCTTTGTGGGTTACTTCCCCTTTAAGCAGAGGCAGCCCCAAGGGAATTGGAGGTATTGAGAAACTCTTGTTTAATCCTGAAGTTCTTTCCCCTCTTTAGGTGGGATGAACAAATAAAAACTTTCATTCTCATGCCATGACATTTGAAAGTGCTTTCTAACAACTCCACAAGTCATCATTATTTCAACTTTAAAGAGGAAGAAACTAAGAGGTTTTCACTTTTGCCTTTCCATCCCTAGCACTTAGCACATTGTCTGGTCCATTAATGAATGATTGGAAAAGGATACTTCAAGTACATAATACGGTATCAAACATTGGGGAAGGGGCATAAGTAAAAAAGTAAGGCATTCCTTGCTTCTCGTGGTGCTGAATAGGAAGGGAAGAGATTAGTATTTAAAAAATATTCTCTCATTTAACCTCACAACAAAGCTGGAAAGTAAATACTATTATAACTGACATTTTATAAATGTAATAACTGACACAGACAGAGGTTAATTGATGTGCATTAGATCATACAGTTAATAAGTATCTGAAACCAGATTTTAACACTGTTCTTCCTAACTCCAGGCCCAGCATTCTGTCCACTATACCTACTAGCTGCTTGTTGACTCATTGCTTGAGGTTAAATGTGACAGTAGAAAGAACAGAGGATTTGGAATTAGAGAACATTAGAGAAATATTGGCTTTGCTATTTACTACTATTTATATCTTTCTGAGAAAAATTTATAAAACTGAGAGCCATTCCCCAGTTCATACATGATCAAATGATATGAACAGGCAGTGTTCAGAAGAAGAAATCAAAAGCTATCAATAGCCACATTATAAAAAATGATTAGAGAAATTTAAATTAAAACAGTTCTGAGACCCCACTTTGCACCTTATAAGATTTGCTAATATGACAGCAAAAAGGATAATGACAAATACTGGAGGGAATATGGAAAAATTGGGATTCTAATGTCCTGTTTGGTGGAGTTATCCAACCATTCTGGAGAACAATTTGAAATGACATCTAAAAGGTTATAAAACTATGTGTATCTTTTGACCTGTTATTACCATAACACTATAATTAAATTTATATACAAAAAAAGGTGAAAGAAAATGAGAAATGATTTATTTGTGCAAAAATATTTATAGCATTTCTTTTTTGTGATGGCAAAGAATTGGAAATTGAGAGAATGCCCATCAATTAGGAAATGGCTGAACAAACTATGATATATGATTGTGATAGAATACTATTGTTCTATAAGAAAATGAGAAGAATTTTAAGTTAATATGAACTGACGCAGAGTGAAATGACCAAAACCAGAACACTGTATACAATAATAGCATTATTGTTAAGATGGTCAATTGTAAAAGATTTAGTTGCTATGATTAAGATTATAGTGAAAGACAATTTCAAAGGATTCATGGTGAAAAATAGCATTCACCTCCACAGAAACATCAATAAATTCTACATGAAAATTGAAGCAAATATATTTTGAAGTTTATTTTTCATGTTTGTATGTTCACAAATAGATCATGCAAAAAAATAGCTAATATGGAAATTTGTTTTTCATAATTTCACATGTATAATTAATATCATATTGCTTTATTTCTCAAAAGGGAATGATAGGAAAAAGAGAATTTGAATTTTTAAAAAATAATTGTTAATTTTTTACATATAATTGAGATTTAAGTTTATTTGTCTGTCTGTCTATAAATCTATCTATTTTTCAATCATCTGTCTCATAGTTCCTACTACCAAGGAGTTTATGGATTAGTTGGGAATATAAAGCATAAGCACATTGAAAGTTAAATAGCAATATCAAACAATTGATAGATGAACAATATCATGAGAGAGTCTATGCTCAGGAATGAGTGAGATACTCAATTTTTCCTCAAATTTAATCTCTCTTCTTATTGTTGGGGCACCACTACGTTTTAGTCACATGGTGAAAACCCATGGAGTTATCCACAACTTTTCCCTTTCCCTTTCCATTTTCCTCTCCCTATTTATCCAATAAGTTGGCAAATCTTATTGATTCTACTTCCAAATCTACTCCATTACTCCCTTTATTTCTACTCACATACTAATCATCACTTGTCCCCTAAATTATTATAATAGCTTCTCAGGTGGTCTTCTTATTTCAAATATCCTTCCCTTCTATCTTCCTCTCCACAAACACATACAATAATCCATTCTCCATATCCAAAGTAATATGCCTAATACATAGTTCTACCTATTTATTTCCCTGTTCAAGAATATCCATTTTTCTTCCTATAATCTGTAGAATCAAATGTACACTAGCCTACCAGGAAAGACTTGAGTTGTTAAGTATCTCTCTCCATCATGCACTCTATGGTCCAACCAATCTTGCCTTCTTACTATTCCTCACATATGACATTACATTTCTCTTTTCTATGGCTTTGCACAGACTGACTCCCATGCTTACAATGCTCCTATTTGGCTCTAGCTCTCTGAGTTCTGAGCATTCTTTAAAGCTCAATTCATGTGCCATCTCCTACATAGTCCTTTCCTAATTTCCCATCTGCTAGTGCTTTCTCTCCAAATTACCCTGAATTCATCTTGTATGCATTTTGTATATGTGTACATGTTCTCTTCTTTGATAAATAGTGAGAACTCTTTTTGGTTTTTTGTTTTGTTTTATTTTTTACTTTGTTTCCCTAACACCTAGCAAACTTCCTAGAACACCAGAGATGCTTAATAAGTGCTTTGTTGATTTATTGATTCACACAGATAGCAAAGTAGAACCTCAAAGGAAGGAGACACTTCTGAAGGTTGACAGGCCAGGGATGCTTCATGAAGAGGTATAGTATGATTTATTCATTTAAGAATGAATGAAGGATGTGTCAGATTTGGCTAGGCAGAAGAAAGAAGGGAAGTCATTCAGGGTAGAAATCTCAGTAGAAACAGGTGGAAAAGCAAGATGTCCTGAAGTTAATGACCTATTGGAGATAATCATAGGAAGATTTTTAGATTCCCTGGACAAGGAAAGCAGCAGTCTGTTCCATCCAAAGCAAACATTTGGCTTTTCCTTTCCCCAGTGAAGTGGGCAGATTTGCTTGCTCTCATTTTGTAATTTTCACCCCTATGCCCACTGAAGGAAAATGGGAGGGAGACAGAAGGACAGTTAAAAAGAGAAACCTAGAACTGAGGATTAATATAGATGACTTGGGGAAGTAGCCAAGAATCCAGGTTCTGAAAGTGGTTGGAAGGGGATCTAAGAATTGGTTGGAATAATTTCTGAAGGAAAAAAAAATCTTTCTTGTGTGGTCAATCACTAGGCCTGGACTCAGGATACTCTGAGTTCAAATTTGACCTCAGATACTTAATAGCTATGTGAGCCTGAGCAACTCAAGTAACCTCAAAATGCTTCAATTTCCTCAACTATAAATTAGAAATAGTACCTAATACCCAAGGTGGTTAAATCAAAAGAAGTAATATTTATAAAGCACTTATCATGGTGCCTAGCACATAGTGGGCACTTAATAAATGCTTTTTTAAAAAATCCCAGTAGTTCTATTAATATTGTCCCAACTATCTCAAATACGGTTTTATAGGGTTTATAAAACATCTACCTAAAAGAAGATAGGTATATAGAATATCATTAGCCCATTTTGCAGATTAAGAAATTGAAGCTCTGAGAGGTTAAAAAATTTTCCCAGAGTCACACAGGCAGCAAGCATCAAAGACAGAAATTGAAGCCTGCCTCTTGGAGTGACTACAAAGTAATGAAACTAATATAAGCTCCAGTCTCATGGGCTTTTTCGTCATCCCCATGTGAATATTCTGATCAATCAATAAACCAGCAAATTGGCAAGCATATATTAAATGCCTACTCTGTACTAAGTATTTTGGTAGGTGTTGGGGATACAAAGATCAAAGAAAAGGACCATGACTTCAAGTACCTATATTCTACTTTGATGAAATATATGTACTTTCAAATATAAAATCTACATGAAATAAACACAAAATAGTTGGCTTTTGGGGGGGGGGTGGTTCTTTTTTTGTTTTTGTTTTTTTCCTGAGGGGAATTGAGGTGAAAAACTAGCAATTGGGAAAATCAAGAAAGATGAAAAACAGACAGTGGTTAACAAGTTAAGCTTTGAAGTAAACTAGGGATTGATTCTAAGAGGAAAAGGGAAAAAAGGAGAGCTTTTTAGATATGTGGTTCAATGGGTAAAAAGGCATAGAGATGGGAGATAGTCAAAAATGAGAGAAGAAAAAAGGCTAATTTGGCTGAACCACACAGTGTATGAAGGAGAGTATTATATAATAAGGCTGGAAGGATAGGCAGATTGGAGTCAAACTGTGAAAGGCTTTAAAAGCCAGAGGAGTTTGTATTTAATGCTAGAGGCACTAGAGAATCAATGGAATTTATTGAGTAGGGGATTGACATGTTCAGGCTTTCCCCTATTGGGCTGAGATGGGAGTAACTTTTTTATTGATGAAATAAATTTGACAGGTAGCTGATATAGAAGGTAGTGATAAACCTGGAGGAACACCTGAGTTCAAATCCACCTTTAGACACTTACTAGTTGTGTGGAACAAAATACTTAACCTCTCTTTGTCTCAGTTTCCTCACTTAAAAAATGGAAGTGATAATAATAGCACCTACCTCTCTGGGTTATTGTGAGGATCAATAAAGATAATTTTTAAAATTGCTTTGCAAAACTTTAAAGACTATAGAAATGTTAGTTATTATTAACATTTAATCTGTGTGACCATTTAGAGATGGTCAGAAGTGTACTAGAAATTCTGTGGACAGGAGAGGAATGGCAAGCTGCTTATAAGGAAGGAATAAAAGCTAGAGATTTAGGGACAGAAATCACTTGTACAAAGTGACCTTTGAGGGATATCTGGATCCACAGCAGGACCAATGCACTTAATTGAAGGAGGCATGATTGACACCCAACTACAATAAATTTAAGTTGCTTCAAGTAATAACCGACTGTCATTTTCTGACATCATGTACACCATTCTCTCTAGATCTATTAATTCCTTTTATCTCCAGCACAATTCAAATTCATCTTTTCAGGTGGCAAGGTCCTAGGAAAGTATCAGGTGCTAGGAAAACCAGTGGAGAGATATTTGTTGATAAATTCCCAAAGTGTCCAGGAGATGAAGCAAATATTATGGCAGGGGGTGGTGGGGCAGGTGGCTATGGAAAGAGTAGTTTTGATCTGTATTTTAAAACCATTCTAAAAAAGAATTGATTTTATTGAGACTAAGGTTAGAATATGGGCCCGGGAATTCTAACTAGCACAAATTATATAGTACTTTGAGAAGAGTGGAATCGAAAAGGTAGACTTTTTTGCCCTATATAGTATTAGGGATGTAATTCCTTGTGAGCAAGGATTGTTTAATTCCTTGTATTTGTATCTCCATCACTTAGCAAAGTTCAGCACATAGTAAGTACTTAATAAATATTTGTTGATTAATTGACAAATTAATGAAATTGCTCACTCAGTGGTTCTGAATATTTCAGACTCTTAATAGCCTGATTGGAGTATATGCTATTCAATTCCACTCAATATAGTTAAACTCAATATTTGTTAAGTACTCACTATGCAAAGGATATTACAGTAGGTATTAGAGATACAAAGATAAAATGAGATATTTTATTCTGCTCTCAGTGAGCTTTCAGTCTATTCAAAGAATACTCACCATCACCTTAACAATACAGGTAGTGGCAATGAAGGAGTTCAGAAAGCATTATGAGAAACACAATAAAGGAGAGATCCTTTTCTCCTACAGAAGATAGGAAAATCAAGGAAGACTCCTTAAAAGAGATGATCTCTGGTAGATCTTGAAAGAAAGGAAAGATTTCAGCAAGTCAAGATTGTGGAGAGCCTCTAGATGCTACAGATAGAGCATTAAGTCTGAACACAGACTCATCTTCATGAGTACAAATTCAGCCTCACTCTTTGACTCTGGGCAGGTTTCTTAACCCTATTTGCTTCAATTTCCTCATCTGTAAAATGAGCTGGAGAAGGAAATAGCAAAGCACTCCTTGCCAAGAAAGCCCCACTTGGAGAAACAACTGAAATGACCAAAAAACAATAGCAGAGACTAGGGGGAGGTGGGGAGTCTATTCCACAATTGAGGAATGGCATCAGATAAGCCGATAAAATGGGAGAGGGAGAACAGAAGCAGGGATTTGTTGGAATGTGTCAAAATATAAGATAAAGTTAGAAAGGCAGATTGGAATCACTGCCACTATTAATGACCCATAATAGAACAATCTGAAGGAGAGAGAGGACAAAGGGATTAGGTTACATTCTCTTGCAGTCATTAGATCAAGGGTCTTTGACATCACAATGGAATCCATGGATAGATTTCAAAAGAATTTGAAAGGGGAAAATATAGTTTTGTTTTGAATAACTCAATAATAATTGCTAATATTTATATAGCACTTACTATGTACTAAGCATTTTACAATTATTGTCTCATTTGACTCTCACAACAATCCTGGCAAGTACGTGTTATTATTATGTCCATTTTACCAATGAAGAAATGTAGGCATACAGAAATTAAATTACTTGTCCAGGGTCACCTGGGTAATAAATTTCTAAGCTTGGATTTGAACTAAGGTCTTCTTGCCTCTATAACTCTCCCCTTCCCAGGTGCCTCTCAATCTTTAACTAAAATGGTCAGTTCCTTTAATTATTTAAAAACCTATTTAGCGAATTGGGGTGATGGTGGGGGGTTTACACATTTTATCAAACTTCCAAAAAGGTCTACGACACAAATAGGTTAAGACTTCCACTTTAGAGAGAAATCTCCCTTTAGCTCTTGATGAGCAATAGATGGTGACTAGGTCATGGATTTAGAGGTGAAAAGGACTTTAGAGGTCATGTAATCAAACATCCTTATATTACAAATAAAGAAACTGAAGCCCAGAGACTTGACAAAATTTAGACAAATAGTAAAATAAAAGAGGCAGAATTCAAATCCAGATCCTCTCACTCAATCAAGTGCACATTTTACTGGACCATGCTTTCTCCCCAAACTACTGTGTTATTTGTTTTAAAATGAGAACATGGTACTTATTTATACCCAACCTTCTGCTTTGGGTTGTTTCATCATGAGATCTGTCTTAACTCCTCCACTCTGTGATTGTTTGGAAATCTATCACCAAGCCTTAGAGAGTCCTAGGCACAGCAGGAGGGAATGTGGTGGGTGAGATCTCAAACATAAGAGGAATAGCTTCTTGGCGGGACTAATCACCGCTTTCCATAAGGAATGTTACTGCATGTGCTCGTTTGCTTTTTAATCATGCTCTAAATATGCATTTTCACGTTATGCCCTAATGGCACCCAGAGAATCATTAGGATCTGTTGGGACCATAATCCATGGTTTCAAAAGTCTCTAAATATGCAATTTCGCTCCATGGCGCAGGTTTCTAAAAGTCCACAAATAACTATTTGCAGGATAAAGTCACAATTCCAAAGTCAATTATGGCTACATCGGAGAAAAAAATATTTCCTTCCTCCCATTTTTAAAAAGTGGAAATGTGGAATCAGGAAATTGCCACATAAAAGCTACCCTCCTTTCTAGGCAAACCTGATACTTCAGGAGGTCTGATTGACAAGGAGCAGGAAATCCCAATTTGGGAAGGCAAGCCAGTCAGCAGGCTGAATAAGCAGGGGTCTCTTGGGGTCATGTTTTTGTCTCTTGTCACCATGGAGTTTTGCAGGCTAATATCCCGATTTAGCTCTATGTATACTTTTCCCTTACATAGAGGAATGCCTACTTTCTTACCACTCTTAGCACGACTCCATCCATGCATCCCAGCCTGGGTTGGGAAGTTCAACCATGTAGTGAAGGAATAAGCAGTCATAAAAAGAACAATGGATAGGGGTGGAAATGGGGAATTGTTAGAATTGATTAAAATCTTGTACCTGCTGCTTATTTACTATCAGCATGATCCTGATTTCTCCTTTGGATTTCTGGTAAAAGCAATGGACCTCTTCATAAAATAATGCTTTTTTAATTCATAAAATAAACTTTCTAGTTGTGGTGACCCTGGGCAAATCACTTACCTGTTTGCCTCCATTTTTTCATCTATAAAAAGGATATAATAATAAGGACTCCTTTCCAGGATTGTTGTGAAGATCAAATAAAATAATAATTGTAAAGTGCTTATAGCACAGTGCCTGCCTGGCACATAATGTTATATAAGGGATAGTTATCAATCTTAGCTGGACAGCTAGCTGGTCCTGGAGTCAGGAAATCTCATCTTACTCAGTTCAAATCTGACCTCAGATACTTACTAGCTATGTGATCCTGGACAAGTCATTTAACCCTGTTTAACTCAGTTTCTTCATCTGTAAAATGAGCTGGAAAAGGAAATGGCAAACTACTCCAGTATCTTTGCCAAGAAAACCCCAGATGGGGTCATAAAGAATTATACATGACTGAAACTGAACAGCAGCAATAACATCTGTTTTAGCTTTTCCACTCCATGATTATTTGGAAATCTATCACTGAGCTTCATTTACAAGCTGACAGGTATTGTCTTTTGCCTTTTTTTGTATCCTCAGTGCTTAGTGCTGTGCCTAGAACATAGCTAGGTATTTAAATGCTTATTGCTAGATTGAGGATTTAGATCTTGATTCTGCTTCTTACTACCACTGAGTGGTCACTTAACATCAATGGGAATTAACTTTTTATTGGCTTTAGGGTCTTTCAGTTCTAATTTTATTAACCTACAGTCTATAATCTTGTGGTTTCAAAGAACTACAGACTGACCAACTATCCCATTTAATGTCCTGTTTACTAGCATTCCCTCAGAGAGGGAACTTTTCTTCTCAGGTACCTCTAAGTGGTAGCCACTCATATAATGGGATATTCATCAAAACAGAAAATGGAAACATATATACAAATAACTATAATGCAACTTAGAAAATTATTAATACAAAAGAGAGGTCACTGATATCTGTAGAAGTCAAAGAGGAAAAGATCATGGGGATAAATGGAAAGATAGAGAAGGCTTTGGGAATAAGTTACAGCTGAGGTGAGCCTTAAAGGAGGAGAAAGATTTCAGTCAGTTGACATGGGAATATATGTAGTGAGGAAGAGCAAAATGTTTTGTTGGCATAGAATCAGCTTATATAAAGGCAAAGAAAGAAGAGAAAGCAGTATTAAATCTATAAATAATAATAGCAAGTGGTTCAATTCATTAAAGGTATAGAATGAGTATTGGAAGGAGTTGTTAGAAGGAATAAGACTGAGAATGAAACTGCTTTGAAGAACTATACAATGCTACACAAATGTAACAACTCATTATTATTAGATAACGTTGTCATATATCAACAATTATACTGATGCTATAATAATTGTAGAAGACACTTTAATAATACTAGCGCTTAATGTCTCTATTGCAGACTGCTCAGGCCAGCTGCTTTAGCCTTAAAAGACTAAGTTTGAATTCTGGGCTGAAACTCAGGAGGAAGATGGGAGAATTTCCTTTTCATTTGTGGGGATGGGGGGGTGGGGGAAGGGGAGATATTAAAAAAATATTTAATTTTTTTTCACATAACAGCATTTTATTTTTTCCAAGTAGTTTTCAACATTTACTTTTGTAAGATTTTGAGTTCCAAATTTTCTTTTCTCTCTCCCTCCCTTACTTCCCCCTCCCCAAGAGAGCAAGCAATCTGTTTGAAGTTATACATGTATAATCATTTAAAAATAATATTTCCATATTAATCATGTTGTAAAAGAAAAATCAGAACAAAAGAGAAAAAACACAAAAAAAGCAAACAAATTTTTAAAATGTGAAAATAGTATGTTTCAATCTGTATTCAGTCTCTATTATTCTCTTTCTGGATGCAGATGGCATTTTTCATCCTAAATCTATTGGAATTGTCTTGGATCAGAAAATTGATGAAAAAAGCCAAGTCCATGATAATTGACCACATAATCTTATTGTTATTGTGTACAATGTTCTCTTGGTTCTACTCACTTTGTTCAATATCATTCCATATAAGCCTTTCCAGACTTTTCTGAAATCATTATGCTCATCATTTCTTATAGAACAGCAATATTCCATTACATTCATATACCAACTTATCCAATTAATTCAATTGATGGGCATCCACTTAATTTCTAATTCCTTGTTACCACATAAAGAGCTGCTACGACATTTTTGCACATGTGGGTCCTCTCTCCTATTACGATCTCTTTGGGACCAGTAGTGGCACTGCTGGATCAAAAAGTATGCAAAATTTTATAGGCTTTTGAGCACAGTTCCAAATTGCTTTCCAGAATGGCTGGCTCAGTTCACAACTCCACTAACAATGTCTTAGTGTTTTCCCACATCCCTTCTAACAATTATCATTATCTTTTCTTGTCATCTTAGCCAATCTGGTAGGTGTGAGGTAGTATCTCAGAATTGTTTTAATTAGCAATTCTATAATCAGTGATGATTTAGAACATTTTTTTCATATGATTATAGATGGCTTTAATTTCTTCATCTGAAAATTGTCTGTTCAAAGATATTTGACTTTAGGACCAATGAATAATAGGACATTACAGCTTGAAAAGACCTCAGAACATAACATTTTAGAATATAGACTGCTAGATTTAAGAGCTAGAAGAGGTCTAAAAAACCCAGAATATTAGAATACAGAACACAGAATCTTAAGAACTAGAATAGGATCTTAGAATTCCGAATGTGAGAATACAAAATATCTTAGATCTAAAATGGAGTCTTACAACATGAAATTTTAGAATAAAGAGCACTGAATGGCAGAAAATATGCAATATTAAAATTCAGCGAGTAAGAATACAAAGCACAGAACATTAAGAATAAGGTCTTATACCACAGAATATTAGAATGTAGAACATTTAATGTTAGAGCTGCAATGGAGCTTTAGAAGGTAGAATTTTAGAATCTAGAACATTGACTATGGAATGTTAGAATATAGATCATATATAATTCAAGCTAGAAGGAACCTTAGAATATAGATTGTTAATACCAAACATATAATGTCAGGGTTGAAAGAGGTTCTAGTGATCATATAACTTGGTTTTCTCCTTTTTTACAAGTGAGGAAACTAATTTTCAGAGAGAAAAAGTGACTGGTTTCATGAACATTGTAGAACAATATCATGCTCTATTATTTTGCATAGAATTGAAATGGGGAGTAGCTTGGGAGAAGAGCTGAGGAAAAATTATTTTGGATTTTGTCTCCCCAGTATGTGAATTTAGAGAGTAAAGAATCCACCCTCACCCCACCCCTCCACCCCCGTTTTAATTGTCTTCTCAGTGATTAATTAGCACAGTGCATGGCAAATGTTTAATAAAGGCTTATCAACTTGGGAGAAAGAAAAAACTCCACCTCTCCTTTACTCATTACCTATGTGACTTTTTTGCATCTATAAACCTAAGGAAGACCCCAGAGAAGTCCTGACTCCATGCTGCTGCTTCTTAGTTGGTCTTAGGTGCTATCATGAAGAAACAGACTCCAGGCAGAAAGGGGATCCACTCTCAAAAGACTTTCAGCTAGACTTATCAGGATTTTCTTACTTAATTCTCCTGGTAATCTGTGCTACATACCTAGCATTTAATTAATGGGGGAAGTAGCCTTATTTATTTCAGCATTGCTGTCATTGTGTTCCCATGTATAAACCCTTTTTCTTTCCCATTGTCTGCCCAAAATTATTATCTACAGAGTAAAAATCCTATTGGGCTTTTTAATAAGGCTGTTACTACTAATTAAGAAAAAGAGGTTTAAACAAAACAATTTTGTAAGAATAGAGAACTGACAAATTACAAAACACAGAAATAATTTATTAAGATAGCCAAAATCAAATTTCTAAAAACTGGTCCAGCTTTCAGAACTAATAAGCTCTGTTCCCATCTAATTACATTCTCAGTATGACCTTATCATAAGAGATATGAATCTGCATATGAATTCAACCTAGGTTTGCCTCTACTTATCTCACAATTCACTTGTTTTATAAATCTGATGATTCTTCTGTTTCATACCACCATCTTCAGGGGTCAAAATTACCAGGTTCCATTAGTTCACCATATTGACAAGTCTTCCTCCAACAAGAGCAAAAGAAGAATCCTGTCTTTACAGTTAAAGAGGTCTATCTAAGTGTTATATAGGCAAGGAATTTTCCTTTTAGTTTCTTTTGGATGTGTTTATTGTTCTTTCTCTTGGTAGAGAAAGAGGTGGTAGTTAAATTTTCAAGGAAAACATTTATACCTTGGCAATCCGCAAATACTGTAAATCAGGGCTTAATTTACTGTTTTATTGGTTGTCTAGACTTAAGAAAGTGATAGAGAAAATGCTAATTATTCAAAATAAACTTAAAAGCATTTCTGTGTCCTTTTTTCCCTCCCCAGAGAAGCAGTTGTTAAACATTTGACATCATACCACTATTCTTATTCTTAGTTTTTAAACAGGGCATATGAGAAAGAAAGAATTGATATAAATTTCAGATGACATAGCAGGGGAAAAAAAGGTTGTTTTTACACATTTACATCTTAGGTAGTACTACAGAGTGGAAAGAATAATGAAACTTGGAGCCAGAATTCCTGATCTAGTCCTTAAATAGCCATTCAATGTCTGAGTGATCATGAGTAAATTAGTTAACTTCTCTAGAGCTAAACTTCCTCAAGCATAAAATAGGAGCTAAAAAATTCTTGTGCTGTTTTCTTCACTGTATTGTTGTGAAGATCAAGTAAATACTTTGGATCAAATGAAGAAGCATAACATTGTGTCAGTCCTATTAAACTTGCAAAGATGACAACAAAAGAAAATAAAACATGTTGGAGGGGCTGAAGCAAAATAGGCACACCAATGGATTATGAGTGGAAATTTGAATGGAGCAGCATTTCTGGTGAGCAATTTGAAACCATACCCTCACAGGCACTAAAACTGGGCATATCCTCTGTCCTAGAGTGAAACTCCCATAAAAAAAATAAAATGTCCTATATTTACAAAAGAGAGTAAGAGAGAAAGACAGACAGACACAAACACACACAGAGAGACATATACAGAAGGGGAAAAGAGAAAGAGAGAGAGAGAGAGAGAGAGAGAGAGAGAGAGAGAGAGAGAGAGAGAGAGAGAGAGAGAATAATTAGAATAATAATAATAGAAATTGAAAAGATAAACAATTTTGAAAACCTAAGAATTCTGACCACTGCAGTGGTTCCAGAGAATGGATGAGAAACTATGCTACCCACCTTCTGAGAGATGGATTCAAGATATAGAATGAAATATATTTGTACATATGAATGAAGCAAGATTTTTTTTTTTGCTTGACTCTAAATCTTGGTTATAAAAGTATTTTTATTTTTAACAAAAATGCTTTGTTAATGGAAAAACAAAATTATTTCAAAATAAATTATATAATTTTAATGGCAATAGCTCAAACTTTTATAATGCATTAAGATTTATAAACAATCATTTTGCAAGGTAAGCATTATAAATTTACATAAGGTACTTGGTAATCAACAAGTGGTTATTAAGCCAAGTGCTGGGAATATAAAACCAAAAGTAAAACAGTCCTTGCCCTCTAGGAGCTTATATTCTATAAGCGTCTATAAGGGGAATGGACACACCCACACATATATACACCCATACACATGTATATATTTGTCTACATATAGACATGTGTATATTTATATAGTCACAGATATACATGCACATGCATGTATATATGTAAATGTGTATGCATCTACATAATATATAGAGAAATATACATACACATATGAGTACACATATATATGCATATATATATATATAATTAGGAAAATAGGAAAAATAAATGCATGATAATTTGAAGGTAAGCATTAGCTGCTAGAAGTATTAGAAAAAAGTTTCATGAATTTAATGTTAACTATTTTTATTGTTCATTTATTTTAATCATGTCCAACTCTTTGGGCAAAGATACTAGTTTGCATTTCCTTCACTCACTCATTTTATAAATGAAGAAAACTGAGACAAATAGAGTTAAGTGACTTGCCTAGGTTCCCACAGCTAGGAAGTATCTTGAGGCCAAATTTGAACTCATGAAGTTCCCTGATTCCAAACCTATTACTGTGTTTGCTGTCCCAAATGGTAACCATAAAATACTATATAAATGTAATTTATTTTTATTATTTTCCTTATTTTAGGTTTTACTTCCTTAGTGGTAATAATAACAGTTTCAATTTACAGACCACTGGCCTATGAATTATATACATTTAGATCAAAAGGTCAAAAAATCCGGTTTATCAATTGTCTAATTTGTACCTAACACTGTGCTAGAGACTGTAGAAGATGCAGAGAAATGTCTCAGACATAGTCTTTGCTTTCTAGGCACTAATAATTTCACTAGGGAATGTGTCATGTATTTGAATGAGGTCATCAGAGATTAGCACAGCAGGTCTTAAGGGTGCTGAAATGAACAAAAGGAGGCTTCCCTAAATGCTAAGACAGGGCTAAGGAATAGCTACAGAATTATGAGCTGATTATTTTAGCTGTTTACCACTTACACTTGTTTGAGGTATTTAGAGGATTCAGGCAGAGGGAACAGAACCGGTATCTATCTTGATCAAACCAGAAGAGTATGATGATGATGAGCAGGAAGTGTTTGGTGAAAGGAAATGAAGAGAGGTCACATGAAGCTAGGAGGAGCAGTGTAAGAGCTTTTCACTCTACTAAGGGTATTTTGGTTTCTTCCCTTCCTTGTATCTTCATTCTGAAGCATGTGGGAGGCATAGGAGCAATTTCACAGACTGCAAGAGCTTGTTACTACCTAATGCAATCTCTTCATTTTATAAACAGGTCAAACAGAGGGGAACCAAGTAATCATTAAAGTCTTTTCCAGCTTTGACATTCTATTCTGTGTTCTAAGTTTATATATTCTAAGTTCCTTTTCTTTCAGTTCTGACATTATAGGTTCTGTATTCTAATATTCTATGTGCTAAGGTTTCTTTTAGCTCTGATATTTATTTTATGTACCATGTTCCAATATTCTATGTTTTAAGGTCATTTGTAGCTCTGACATTGTATGTTCTTCTGTATTGTGACGTTCTGGATTTGAAGGACCCTTCCAGCTCTTATCTTGTAAATTCTGTATTCCAACATTTTCCTTTACAATACGGCTTCTTAAATTGTGGTTTGCAGTCCCATATGTGGTCTTGTAACTGAATGTAGGGGTTATCAAACTGACTTCTTATCAGTAAATATTTGCTTTGTATATGTATTTTATATACCTACATACCTGGGATCATATAAAAAATTTCTTGGGGGGAAAAGGAGTTGCTAGTGGGAAAAAGTTAAACAGCTCTGATATAGAGAATAAGGAAAATCTGCCCTTTGAGCATAGTCAAAAGGAGTCAGGTATCAAAAGTTAGAAGAGGGGAAGAACCCAAAAGGACACCTATTGGCTGTGACTATGTCAGTAATTTTCCCCATCTAGATCTTAATATCTTGACCTCTGATATGAGGGAATTAGATTTAATCACTTGCTAAAGCCTTTTTCCAGATCTGACTTGCTATGATTCCATCATATCCAATCTGTTATCATCTTCATGGTGATAATCATGTTTTCTTCAACATTCTGCAAGGGAAAGGGTACTAAAATCTCAGTTTCAATCTTGACCTGCCTTGCATTTAGCTACTTTATATTATTTTGTATTTATTCCCCTTTTTATTCTCTTCATACTTATTTCTGTACTTGTCTTCCCCATTAGAATGTAAACTTCTTGAGAGTAGGAATTTTTCCCCCCTTTCATTATATTCATGTTCCCAGCACCTAGCTGCTACGTAGTAGATGACTGATAAATTCTTCCTTGAGTGATGAAGATATGAATGTCAGTCAGTCCTGAGGTTCACCTTCGGTGGCAACAAACACTCTTCTGTTTGGAGAAAAGAAACTGGGGCTCTTTAGGAAGGCATCACTTACATTTTATTTTTATCATCTTAAGTAACATTGCTTTATATTGTAGGTAAAAATATATTCGATGAGACTGAGAGATCCCACTCCCTATCGCACCCCAGGAGAGTGTCATTTAGCTGCTAGCATTCCTTGTTGCTTGGTTACTTTTCATGGTCATTTTCTGGCACACACACAAGATTTAAACATGTTTCAAATTTGCCATCTTGATCACCAGCTACTCAACTATTTTGCTAACCTTCTTTGAGCCCTAATCTTGCATTAAGTATGAAATCTCAGAGTTTAAAGCAACTTAGAAATGAGTTCTAATACCATTTCCTAATTTTACAGATGAAGAAACTGAGGCCTGGCTTCAGTTTCTCCATCTGTAAAATGTGATTGGATCACACAGAAAGTTTGGAGTTAATAGACTCTTACTATGAGTCTAATTCTCTTTCCATTCACCATATCATCCCCTCTACAGCCTTCTCACAGTCCCATCCACCACCAGTACACACACCTCTCATTGGACTCATTCATTCAACAAATACTACATTTCTATCCTATGCCATGAAGGGCTAAATAGACAATAGGGAAATAAAAACAGGAGATTCTAAAAAAGTAAAATATAGAGCAGCAGAATTGCTAAAGATGATGGAGTTCTTTCTGTTTTCTTCCATTGCTGTTCTCCCTTGCCAATAGAAATCATGCTTAAGTGAACAATCTTCCTGCTGAAGAGGTTCTAGAGGTAAAAGAATGGAAAAGAAGAGATTCAAGGAAAGAGAACAGTGAAAATGCTATGATCTTTGATTCTTTTGACCACCTAACATGAGTGTAATTGCATCTGTATTATTTCTTTCCCATTATTTATTTAGGGAGAGCATAAGGACTCTCACTAAATATTTATTGAGGGGCAGAGGCGATGGCAGAGAAAATACAAGAACTTGCCTTAACTCTCCTCAAAACCATTCCAAACAACTTTAAATAAGGACTCAAAACACATTATGTAATGGCAGAATCCACAAAAGGACTGGGTAAAACAATTTTCCAGTCCAAGACACTTAGTTTGTTGGCAGAAAAGGTCTGTTGCACCAAGGTGAGAATGGAGCATAATCCAGTGCAAGTCAAATGGGCAAAAAGAGCTACAGAATTCACTGAAGAAAAGAATTCCTTAAAAAATGAAAATGATTAACTAGAAAAAGCTCACTGAAGAAAATAATTCCTTAAATCAGAACTGGGAAAGTGGAAACTAATGACTTTATGAGACATCAAGAAACAACAAAACAAAATCAAAAGAATGAATAAATCATTTATTGAATTAATGGATAAGCAAATGGAATTAGTTTTCTTAGATGAATAAAACATTTGGATCAGTCAGTCAATAAGCATTTTTAAGTAAATACTATATACCAAGTATTGTATACATAAGTTCGGGGAATTTCAAAGAAAGACAAATGAAAATCTCTTAAGGATCTCACAATACAATGGGAATGATTCAGATAGCATGTTCTAGTCTGATTTTTACAAGTGAGCTTACAAAAGTCACTTCCCCTTCTCTATTTCTCAATTTCTACTTCTTTAAAATATGAAGCTTGAACATAATGGTTCCTAAAATCTCTTTCATCTGTAACATTCCAGGATTCTGTTATCTGATATACTAGCCTCCTAACAATATCTTATTTTCTGTTTCTCCAGTGATGAGTCTAAATACAAACTCTTGATATTCATCTAGAATAGGTTTCTCAGAGTGTTTTGAAATGGGTAAAGGAAAGGGACATGTAGGTATCCAGAATGAAGATCTATATGGATTGGAGGAGGGGATGTTGTGGGTAGCAGGGAGATTCTCTATTTCACTTGCCCACAGCTTGGCACATCACACATGCCACAGAGCTTCCTTTTAGAGCTCAGCTGGAACCGCCTACTAGCCTTCTAAGAATAAGCTTCCACTCTTGACACACGTGATTTTCACATCCTCCTCATAGCACTTCCCCTGCACTCTTCTCTAGATGTTCTAACCCTAATCCTACCCCACTCCAAGAAAGGCTAGATGTAAAGAGGAAAAGATGAAGAAAACTTAAATAGAAACAACTTATCTCCATTCAATAAGTATGGACTAAATGCTTAGTGCCACACCATACATCCAATCTCTTTCAGTGTTGTGGAAATATAAAATACATCTGGAACTCTGTGCTCAGTTCTGGGACCTGCATTTTAGGAAAAATATCACTGGAGCATATTCAGAGGAGTGTGATCTGGGCAGGGATAGGGCTGAGGGCCATGCCTTATAAAAATTGAATGAGAAAAGATGTTTGGGATTGCTTGTGTTGTTCTCTTGAAAAAGAGAAGATTTAAAAGACAGGATAGATGTCTTCTTTAAGGATCTTAAAGACAGACCAAGATCTGAAAGAAGAAGAAAGGATTAGATTTGTTCTGTTTGATTCGAGGACACAACTAGGAACAATGGATGCTTGCTGTAAAGATAGATTCAAACTCAACCTTAGGAGCTGTCCAAAAGTAGGATGGACTGATTTGGGAAAGCAGAAAATTTCCCAACACTGGGAATCTGTAAGAGAGGCTAGGAAATCAATTAGTAGGGATTTTGCAAGGGTTAGGAATAAAATCTGTAGGTGACTCATGAGGTCTCTTACAATTCTGAGATTTTTTAGAAATTTTTCTTTGTGAAGGATATTTGGTTCCTGCCTTCAAGAAGCTGACAGTCTAATTGGGGAGAGAAGATCTAAGCACCAAATAATACATAATCATATGCTGGACTAGAGCAAAGGTATCAAACCCAAACTTTATGTTTATTTTGAATTATAGCATTCATCTGTTTATAGTCCAACCCAACCCAATAAACATTTATTAAGTATCCACTATATGCCTGGCATTGTGCTAAATGCTAGGGATACAATTAATAAAAAGATAGACCCAGTTCTTAAAGAATTTACAACTTAATTGAGGAGACAAAAACACAAAAAGAGGCAGGAAATTGTGGGAAGAAAAAAAGGGAGGAACACTAGGGAGTACTGTTGTGGGAGGCATCTTGTTTCATAAAACTGAAGCCAGACAGAGCAGGAAATGCAAAGTGGGGTAAGCTAAATAGTCCAGTTTCTGCCATTTATAAATGTAAGCAATAAAGTAGTTTATTACACCACCCTCCAGCCCTCCAGTCAGAGAAAAGAGAAAACTAAGGGAGATAGTGTCAGTTAAGATTTGAGAAAACAGCATTATTAGTTTAGAACCCAGATCCATTTCTTCATTCATTCATTCAGTAAATACTTATTGCTATCTTATTGTCATCCCTATGCTATTATCAGCTAAGCAAGGGTGATGAGCTTAACCTGTTCCAAGGAATTGAACCAGATAAAGCAAGAGACAAGAGTATAGTCACTAATTAGTTTTATTGTGTCTTGCACATAGTTGAAATTCAATAAATATTTACTAAACTGATTAACTTAGCACACTTGCTACCTTTATCAATCAACAAACATTAAGTACATATATTTACAAATTCCTTTGAATAAAACAAAAATGAATTTATTATAGCCTGAAAATCAAGATTCCTAGAAGAGACTTTAAGTTAGAGGATTTCAAGGAGCAAAAATATTGATCATCAGCAAATACTTCATGGAAGACTGTTTAGGTAGTGCAATAGAGAGTGCTGGGTTTGGCATCACAGGTCCTGGTTCAAATACTAATTCTATTGACATCCATAACCTTGCACAAGCATTTAACTTCCTTGGGCCTCAGTTTCCTCAACTTTAAAAAGAGGAAATTAAACTGGATGACCTTTAGGGTCTTTTTTATCTGAATCTATGATCTTGAAAGCTACCTATTAGTGTTTGAAATAAAACTCAAATTCAGCCTAACGTTAAAGGTCTTATATAACCTGAGGATGCTTAGTTTAGAGAAGAGAATAATTTGGGAAAACACAATAGCTATCTCCAAATATTTAAAGAACTGGCATATGGAAGAGGGATTAGATTTGTTTTGCTTGGCTTCAGAGAGTCAAGCTATCATGAGTCTAAACTGTTAGGAGGTTTGTTTTTAATTTTATAGTTTTACCCTTTTCCCATAATTGCTAGGAAACCTTTTAAAACTCACTTATGGTCTGGACATCCTATACAAATGAGGGAGTGAGCAGGAAGAAACAGTGAAAATTGGGAGGCAATGGAAAAATATTGAGATAGCACAAGCTTATGGCGATCAAAAATATTATTGAATATAAAGGGAAAATAGAAGTAAAGACTGGCTCCAGGAAAAATTTTGGATTGTAGTGTTTGTGCCTTCTTTCCACTTCCCCCCAAACAGCCAGCATCTCCATTCCACATGGCAGCCCTGTGACATTATCTACAAAGGAATGTAGGATCCCAGAATCAGAGTGTGAGTTGAAAGGAATGTCAGAAGGAAATCAATAAGCCCAAGCCTCTCATTTTTGCAGAAAAAGAAACTGAGTCCCAGTTATGACATGACCAGAAAGTCATTCCCTGGGAAAAGGTGAGACTGGGAACCTGGTTTTCTGACTTCAAATTCAGAACTCTCATGGCTTTATACTTTATTCTTAGTTCACATTCCTTTGGGGGATTATAAAATTTGGCAGAAAGGTGAGGGTGATCTTCACAGTCTCCTCCTTATAAGCAGTACACACAGTGAAATAAGAGCCTAAGTATTTTTCTCAGTAGGAATAAATCCTAAGCCAGTAGACTTTGTGATTGAAATGATAGCAGCAGGTTCTTGGGGTAGCTAAGTGGCACAGTGGATAAACTACTAGATCTCAGACATTTACTGGCTGTGTGAACCTGGGCAAGTCACTTAATCCTATTTGCCACAATTTCTTTATCTGTAAAATAAGCTGGAGAAGAAAATGGCAAACCACTCCTAAATGACCCTAAATAGGGTCACAGTCAGATACAACTGAAATGGTTGAACAATGAGAATTTTTCTTTCTCTTTTTTTTATCATTAGTATTTTATTTTTCCAAATACATGTAAATAAGTATCTTTTGAAAGAAAGGGACAAAATTAGGGAATCTCACAATTATAGAATTTTAAAATTGGAATGAATGAATGAATGAATGGACAAACATTTATCATATGCTTATGATGTGCCTGGCATAGTGCTAAGCCCTGGAGGTAAAAATTCAAGGCAGTTCCTGCCCTCGGGGAATTTACATTGTAGTAGAGGGAAGAAAACACATATTGAGTAAGAGTGGGAAAGTGTTTGGGGAGGGGAGAGGGTTAAGAAAAGGGTAAAGGAGACATTCAGTTTCTTCATCTGTTAAATGATCTGGAGAAGAAAATGGCAAATCACCCCAGTATCTTTGCCAAGAAAGCCCCAAATGGGATCACAAAGAATTGGACATAACTGAAATGACTGAATAACCAACATGATTTTTAGCCTGACATTATCTTTTTTGATCTTGACTCTATCACCCAGTGTGTTAACTATTCTCCCCCATTTTTATGTCATATGCAAATGTGACAGCCATGCTGTTGATGCCTTTATTCAAGGCATTGATAAATAAGCAAGTAAGCAAACAGATTAAGCACTTAGTAGGCACTGAGGATACAAAGAAAAATCATTCCCTGTCCTTTGGGAACTTGCAGTCTATCTATGGAAGACCACAGACACAAATCTATAATAGATATTACATGATTTCGGGTGGAGGAGATGCTATCATCTGGGAAAAACTTCATTCGTGTCTCTTGAGCTGAAGGAAATCGAATGTGATAAAAAGAAGGTTGTGTTTAGCTTCAGAGGACTTGGATTCAAATCTTGACTCTGTCATTCATTCCTTATTAACCTCTCAGGGTTTCTTCATTTGTAAAATAAGGAACCCAGTCTAAAACTATGACAAAATACATAGGTTCAAGCACTGATTTCTAGGACACTCCGGTAGAGACTTATCTTCCAGGCTGACTGACCCCTTTCTCCCTATTCTCTACACAGACTCACCAGGCTCTTTCACAGAGAAGCATCCTGGAAATGGTATATACACTTTGAGTCAGTTCTTGATGAGACACATCTGACCATGTGTTACACTGGAACGAAGTTAGGGCAGGACAGAACAGAAATAACAGATGATCCAGAAGATGTTTATTTATTTTGTTTTTCAGTCACATCTGATTCTTTGTGACCCCATTTGGGGTTTTCTTGGCAGAGATACTGGAGTGGCTTGTCTTTTCCTTCTCATTTTACAGATGGGGAAACTGAGGCAAACAAGGTTAAGTGACTTCCCCAAGGTCACATAGCTAATAAGTGTCTGAGACCAGATTTGAACCTAGGAAGATGAGTCTTTCTGATTCCAAGCACAGTGATCTATCCATTGCACCAACCAGCTGCCCCTGTTTATTTATATTCCCTGTTTATTTATACTTGACAAGCTTATGTGATTCCTGGTCCTCTGTGCTTCCCTCCCCCGCCCCCAACACCTTCCTAATTACATCTTCTAGCAGGCAAATGCTAAAATGAGTTTGACTTCTCTGAGAACACCCTGACTGAGAACTGGAAACTATGTTAGGCATTCAATCCAGGACAGAGGCTTCAGAAAACCAGAGAAGAATTTATATCAGCACAGATGGATCAATTGAGGAGCTACAAGAACTGTGGGGCAGAGATTTGGAGGAGGTCAGTGTAGTTTTCTGACCCCCTTGGAGGCAGCAAGGAAGGTCTCAGGTATACCCCACTGTGGGACAGTGATAAGGGGGTCATCTGATTTAATTTGTGGTCATCTCTGGTCAGTGCCACCTGCTTTCTTAATTAGTGAATTACCTGCTGAAGTTTCACTCCCCATAGCATCTGTCCACTATCCTGCTGACACCATTCCAATCCTAGCTCTCCTTGATTGTCCCACATATTTCAGATTGGGGTCTGCTCTGGCCCCACCTTGGGTCTTAAATTTTGGAATTTTAGAGCTGATCTCCTCGCTCTTCCTCTTTAGAAGTCAATGAGTCTTATTTTTTCATTTGACAGTAGAGAAAACTAAAGCTCAGATGAGAAAAGAACTCGTCCAAAAGTCACATATCCTTAGTGAGTGACAGAGCCAGGATTAGTCAATGCTTTTTTCACTATTCCCTGCTTCTGAAAATGTATTCTGAATAACTCAAGTATTGCATTAAGCAAAAGTAGCAAAGTACAGAGGAAAAAGAATCAAAGGGCCTTAAGTTCTCTCCCAGTTCTTTGTCCAATCAGTAGGGACTGTAGTCCTGGAAAAATTCAAGGAGGGAATGCCTCCAAGGAGATACTGGCTCCCCTTCCTCCCATTTCCACCACCCACCAGCTGTTGGTCTGACACCCCACCCCATCCCTCCATGATTCTGTGCCTGTGCCATTCCCAGAGATAGCCATAGCACCTGCTTCTTGGCCCAGCTGTTCCTATTCTTTCCCTCCATCCTAATCGCCCTTACCCATCCTCAGGCAGGTCTCCCTGAGGAGAGGAGTTACTGCCTTGGGAAGGCAAGCTAGGCAGCTGCTTTTGTGCTGACTTTGGCACTGTTAGAGAGCAGAAAAGGTTTGCTAAGAGAGGAGAGAGGCCAGGAGGAAGATATCTCTCACATCTGCAGCTGTCCCTGCTCAGATCCCATAGCAGGCTGCTACTGGCATTAGCTGACTTTAAGGCATCTCCCACCACCACTGCTAACTTTCCCCAACCCATATCTATTTGGCTTATAATATCCTATCACCTTCTTCAGGGGTTAGAGACTAGCACTGCAATGCTGAGTAGAAATAGGCGCATTTAGTTTGGGGTGGGGATAATGACTGCCCTTTGCACAAAAATATTATACACACACACACACACACACACACATACGCATACACACACACACACACACACACACACACATGCCACACATGGAGGTCTTCAGAGAAATATTGCCTCTATTCACAGAAGAAAGTATGAGACACTCCCTCAAGTGAAAAAAGACAAAAAGGCAGAAACAGGGAAAGAGAGACAAGAGAGAATTAAAGTAAAGGAGATTTTAAAAAATGAGAGAGAGGAAAAAAACTGAAAGAGATAGAAAGATAACCAGAGACAGAGACATAAAAATAAAGACTAGACAAGTTAGAGTGAAACAAAGAGATATAGAGACAAAAAGTGATAAAGCAAGACAGAACCAGACAGATAAAAGATAGAAAGAGATACACATCAATGGACAGGGAAATAGGTAGCTTCTCTCTCTCTGTTTCTCTGTCTCTGTCTTTCTATATATCTCTGTGTGTGTGTGGTGTGTGTGTGTGTGTGTGTCTGTCTGTCTGTCTGTCTGTTTCTCTCTAGAGGAACAGGGCAAAGAAAAAGGAAAGAAGAATGGAAGAGAGAGGGAAGTGAGAGGAAGAAGGTAGATGCTGAGAAGGAATGGATTTATTTCTCCCCTATCTGACCATGTGACCAATCATACATGATTTGTGCAAAAGAATTGGGGAGGAGGGCAGATGGGTAGAATTGGAAGTGTCATTTCCCCAGAACTAGAAGACATTTGAAGACCCTAATGCAGGACAACCCTAGAAGCATTCCTGCTACCTGCAGCACCTGGGAGGCAGTTGGCTGGGAATCTCTGGAATGAGGGGGCTTTCTTCTCTCATAATTTAAAATAAAAATCAGCGCAATGTTCTAATACTAACAGTGTGTTATTAAAATCAAGTGCTATTTTGCAAAATGCATGTGCTGGGAAATCGCTAATTACAGGCACTGCACATTTCTATGTGTTGTCGCCGATTAATCCTGAACGGTTTAAGCATTGAATTTCATACATATAATTACCACTGGAGAGCGTCACAACAGCAAACAAGATGATCAGGGCCCTGCATTAAGAGAGAAGGAAGCACTGAGTTGCCAGTTAGAGAAATTCCATTCTAGGTTCAGGGGTCCACCCAGAACCCTCACCCTCTTCTTGAGCAGCTGGGGTTGTGGCAGCCACGATACATCATTTTCTGTTTACTTCACCTTGACCTGCCTCCTTCAATCTCTTTTTAGGCCGGGAGAGCCAGCAAGCAAAGTAACAAAGGGAAGAGAAGAGGGGAAGGGAAACAATGGGGAGGCTAAAGAAGTTCCAGAAACTCCACATACAGCTTTCTATTTTGTCTTAGATGCTAGAAGGAAACTTTAGCACTGTCAGAGTTGGAAATAAACTTAGTGATCATCTAGATCAGATCTGTTTGGTTTTTTTTTTCTTTTTTTTTTGTTACTGATGAAGAAACTGAGGCACACAGAGAGAAAAGACTGAATCAAGTCCCCATATCTAGAAAGTAATAAAATCAGGATTTAACCCCAGGTTCTTTAACTCCAAGTCTCTTTTTTTCAACTTCACTACCTTTCTGACCCTAGTTACATTATTCTGCCTTCCAAGATGAGTAGGGTAAGGAAGATGTCTCTATAGCTCTTTCATTTGTGAAAATGGATTCCCTAGAATTTTACAAGGTGGAGATGGGGGGGTGAGAGATGAAATCTTGACACAGCTCTACCACTGATACTGAACTGACCTTAAAGTTGTCATGTAGACAGCTCAAAAATATCTGGAAAGGGAGAAAGATGATGGCATGGGACGGGGGATGGGGGGTGGGGGTGGGGTTGATGGTTACTACAATGCTCTTGAGTCCTGATTAGTTTCTCAGGTCCCACTCCCCATTTCTACTGGTCTAGGCTCCCAGGTTTTCCTCTTGGCTGGAAATTGGAATAAACAAGATGGTTCCTGAACCAGTTGTTTGTAAGGGATTGAGGGAGGAAAATTTTATATTGGAGAAGTAACATGAAATAGAGGATAAAGATCTGGGCTCTAATTGAAAAAACTCTAGGTACAAGCCCTTCCTATGACATACAGTGCCTTTATGACCCTAGACAATCACACTTTCTTGTGCCAGTTTTCTAAGACTTTTAAGTTACAGAAAATGTGCCAATCTTTTTTTTTAATAGTATTGTATTTTTCCAAATACATGTAAAGACAGTTTTCAACATTCATTTTTGTAAGATTTTGTGTTCCAATTTTTTCTCCCTTTCTCCCTTGCCTCTCTCCTTCCCAAGACAGCAAGCAATTTGATTTAGGTTAAATATGTGCAATCCTTTTAAACATATTTCCATACTTGTTATGTTACAAGAAAAAATCAGAACAAAAGGAAAAAAAATGAGAAAGAAAACAAAGTGAAAATACTATGCTTCCATCCACATTCAGTCTCCATAGTTCTCTTTCTAAATGTGAATGGCATTTTCCTTCCCAAGTCTATTGGAATTGCCTTGAATCACTGCATTGTTGAGAAGAGCCTAGTCCATCACAGTTGCTTATCACATAATCTTGTTGTTACTGTGTACAATGTTCTCCTGGTTAGAAAGTGCCAATCTTGGAAAGGAGTTTCCTCATCCAAAGAGATTATTCTATAATGAAATCAAAGACCCAGCCCTTATTTCAAGTGATGACCACTATTCATAGGCATGTATCATGCATTCTCATAAGGTTTTAAGTTTTACAAAGAGCTTTCCTCACACACTTGGAGGAGGGATAGTAATAGTTACTAAGTATTCTTATTTTAGAGAGGAAACAGTCTCAAAAAAGGGAAGTTACTTTCTATTTAGCACACAGCAAGAAAGAACCAAGATTCAGATCTAATTGTTCTCAGTCTCTATTTCATTCTTCTCAACCTTTCCATTTTCATAAGTGCAACATGGCAAAAACATTGCATAAGTGGCCAGGAGTCAGGACTTCAGAGCTAAGGCTCTTGCTAGAAGCAACTCTGTTACTAACTAGTTCATGATGGATATGGATATCAATCTCCTCTATAAAATGATTATCTCATAACTCAGTGAGGGCTAAATGAAATGCTACATGGAAATGCCGATAGAGCTTTCTAAATGGGCAACATTGTAATGTTTTTGTTGTTATCCCCAGACAGATGATTCAAATAGATAGAGACCTGGGTCTGGAGTTGGAAAGACATGAGTTCAAGCACATTTATTATCTGGGCAAGTCAACTTCTGCACTGTCTGCCTTAGTCTCTTCAACTAAAAAAAAAAAAAAAATGGGGACAATTGTTGTTTGGATCAATATTTGTGAAGCCCTTAACATAGTACCTGGCATATAGTTGGAACTTACTAAATGCTTGCTCCTTTTCCTCAGAGTTGTATAAGTGCTGACTGGTTTCTATAGGTGCTCAGAGTGGAGTTATTAAAATCATGTCTTGAAAGAAATGAATGTTAATGGTGAAAGGAAGGGGAAAGATGTGGGTTGGTGGAGTTAAGAAGGGGACTTTGGAAAGGTTGAACCCAGCTTCATTTCATTTGATTTCAGTCATGTGTAACTCTTTGTGGCCCCTTTTAGGATCTTCTTGACAAAGATGACGGAGATTTTGGCATTTCCTTCTTCAGTTCATTTTACACATGAGGAAACCCATAAACAGGGTTAAGCGACTTGCTCAGGGTCACCCAGATAATAAGTGTCTGAAGGAGGATTTGAACTCATGAAGATGAGTCTTCCTGCCTCCAAGCCTAGCACTCTATCCAATGTGTCAGCTAGCTGCTTTCCTAAAGACAGAACCAAGGCATTGCTGGGACTCCAGCAGAGCCTCTTAAGAGCAGGGACTTTCATTTTTGTTTTCACAATACTAACCCAATGTCTGTAACTTAGCAGATGCTAAATAAATGTTTGTTGATTGATCACCTGATAGATGTCATTAGATATCTCTGACCATACCACTTGAACTATCCCCTTCACTTTCTCCCTACCAGAAAATTGGACTCTATCATTGGAGCCTCTCCAAACTTGGATAGTCCAGCTTTTCATCTTATCCTATTCAGTTCCAAGATTGCCCCTACTCCTTTAGAGCTCCCTTTTATCTGTTGTCTTCCTCTATTAGAAGAGGACAGGAACTGTCTAGTGTGTTTTTATTGCATCCCCACTGCTTAGTCACAGTTCCTGACACATGGTAAGTACTTAATAAGTGGTCATATTTCTCACCCACCTACCTGCCTATCTACCTGTATATCTATCTATCTATCTATCTATCTATCTATCTATCTATCTATCTATCTATCTATCATTTATCTTCCCTTCCATTTCTGCTATTCTCTAGTTCTGTGATCCTATAACTCAGGACTTCCTAAACTTTTTCCACTAGTGACCCTTTTTTCCCCAAGAAATTTTTGTGGCCTTGGATATACTATACATGCATGCATACATACATACATACACATATATGTATGTATACATATATGTAGTAGATATACAAATAAAAAGTTTACTGATAATAAATCACAATTTTTACAACTCCCTCCCATTCAGTTATGTCTCCACGTGGGGTCACAACCCATAATTTTAAAAGCTGAGCAGTAATATATGTGGAAAGACTTTGGTATTAGAAGATCTGAGCATTTTTAGCCCTGCCTCTGATGTACTTAAGTTACTTCAATTGTCTGAGCCTTATCTTATACATCTATATAATGGGAATAATAGTATTTTTTACTATCTTTACTACTTTCATTAAGAGATAATGAAGAAAGTAAGCTGTTATCATGGGGGATGAGGTGATGAAGACTGACATTCAAGGAATGGTAAAAGAGAGTGATTGAAGGTTATTCCTGTCTGTTAAATGATTTCATTGTATGCCTTAGCAATTTCTGGCCTCCCCCTCAAGTCTCTACATTCCTACTCTACTCCCTTCTCAAATATGAAGGACTCTGTGACCTGTCAAGGGAATTTTTGAAATAATTTATGGATTCATTTAGGGCATTGATTGTTGGGCAGCAACTCTGTGTGTGTGTGTGCGTGTGTGTATGTGTGTGTGTGTGTGTGTGTGTGTGTGTGTGTGTTGGGGATGGGATAGGAAATGCATCAAGCTAGGCTGAGGAGACTGTCTCAGCATGTTGTATATATAGGGTACTGATGGGATGCCTGTTCCAAGCAGCAGCCTAGAGGGACAAGTCTAAGTTGGGCTCCCTGCTGTATCGTGGGGTAGCATTTCTGGGGAAATTACAAGTCATTATCCTCATCATCATTAGCAAGAAGGGCACAGGAAACCTATTGGCTAATGTTCCCATTAACCTGATTTCTTGGCAAGCAGCATGGATTGAATTTACCATCATCCTCCCTTCCATCCTCATCCTAACACCTCTGATGTGCCAATAGAACATATGAAAAAATATTATTAAATAAAGCTGGTCATCTCATCCATCCCTTTGCCTCTGGCCTTTTGTTCTATCAAGTAAAACATAGTTACACACAGGTTCTGATGGCACAAAAACTCCTTGAGCTCTCGGGGTAACCCACTTCTCTCCCACTCTCTGAAGCCAGCAGATTATTCCTCTTGATGCTGAATCTTTCCTATTGCATTCATAAACCTTTCCCTTTGACTCCCTGCTCAGTGAGGAGTGAAGAAATACTAGGCTATAGCAAAACCATGTAGCTGATAAAATTTATCTTCAGTCTCCTTTTTTATACCCTCTGTGCTGTACCTTTTTCACTCCACTCTTACCTTAAGTATTTAGATTTTCCTTTCTTCCCTCCTCTGTTCTTTCAATCATTTTCAGTTCTGTCTGACTGTGACCCCATTCAAATTTTTCTTGGCAAAAATATTGGAGTGATTTGTCATTTCCTTCTCTAGCTCATTTCACAGATGAAGAAACTGAGGCAAACAGGTTTAAGAGCTTCTAAGTATCCACGATAGTATCCAAGATCTTGTATTTCTGATGGAAGCACATGGAGAACTGAATTTGGTGTCAGGAGATTTGGTTCAAATTCTTTCTCTACTATTTAACTGCCTTTATGATCTTAGGAAGTGGGGAAAAAAAGATTTATACTATGTTGAAGGCACTGGGCTAAGAATGTTTTTTTAAAAAAATAATTTAATTCTTATAACAAGCAAGATATTGTTTTTATCCCTATTTTACAGTTGAAACTAAGGTGAAGAGAGGTTAAGTAGTTTATCCAGGGTCACAGCATCTGAGGTTGGAATTGAACTTCCTAACTTTAAGACCTGTGCTCGATCCACTGTACCATTTTACTGTTTCTTGGGCAAATTATTTCTCTTTCCTGTAACTCAGCTTGAATGAGAAGCTTGGACTAAAGGGTCTTTTCCAGAATTCATTTTCTGAGCACCTTATGCTTCAGTAGGAGTGTTTCCTTTAAATCCTGCCTATATAAGACAAAATGATTTGTCTGTGTTAATGGAATTTCTTGTTTTAGGTAGAGGGTGGAGGAATTGGTTTTGTAGTTATTTATGTATGTACTGGGTATAGGGTTGGGAGACCTAATGGTATACAAATAACACAGAAAGGAGGTGGGAAAAATACTGCTGATCACAGGATCTATGTTGAATTTCTGTCACACAAGTACCTTGTGTACTTGAAAAAATTACTTTTGTTATGTGCCTCAGTTTTTTTTGTACAAATTTGTAACAATAGAGGGTTAGACAAGATGTAAGATTAGTAAGACACTTACTAGTTGTGTGACTCTCTACAAGTTGCTTAACTACTCTCTGCCTTAATTTCTTCATGTAAAAAATGAAAAGGTTAAACAAATGGCTTTTTCAGATCTCTTTTAGCTTTTGATCTAAAGACCTAGGATCCTCCCCAGTTCTACATTCCATGCTAGGATCCTCCCCATTTCTACATTCCATGAAGAATCCTCTGACTCCTGAGAACAATGTCCAACAACCACAACTATCCCCTTTTCCCAGACCACTCCAGGCTTAGCACAGGTACTATGCTAGTTTATTGGGAGTGATAACATGGCTTATCCATGTTCCACTTTGCATCTGCTGCCCTGCCTAGTTTCAACTCCAAAGAATAAGGTGCCCTATCCCAGGGCAAATTTTTTATTCTAAACTTAACATTTTATGGCTAACTCAAGGTTTATTGACACTGCCTTCCTCAGCCTTCTTTTGACTTTTTTGGAGGGCTGAAGGGAAGGGTATCAAACTCCTCCCAAGCTGCCTTTTAGAGAGATAAGAAAGTGGATTCTCAGCTCATTCCCTTTTCTATCTGCTGCCCTATCTGGTTTCACCCACCAAACAAAATACTCTAACATCAAGTAACACTTGCTCTCCCATCCCCTCCCTTTAGATTATAAACTTCTTGAATGCAGAGATTGCTTTCTTTTTATTGATTATATTCCCCAAAGCTTAGCACTGTGCCTGGCACATAGTATGTGCTTTGTTGTCTTTCAGGTATTTCAGTCATGTCTGACTCTTCATGACACCATTTGGGGTTTTCTTGGCAGAGATAATGAAGTAGTTTGCCATTTCCTTCTTCAGTTCACTTTACAAATGAGATAGCTGAGGCAAACAGGGTTAAGTCACTTGTCGAAGGTCACAGAGCTAGCAAGTGTCTGAAAGCAGAGCTTAATAAATATTTATTGGTTTGGAGATTAGATAAGATACATTCCCTGCCTTCATTCAGCTCATATGTTGGTAGAGGCTCGTACCATAGCTATTCCCTGCTCTCCATCCTGGAGAAAGTCAATGCCTTTAAATTCCCCTTTTGGAGGGGAACCCCACAATCCTCAAGAATTAGGGAAAGATCTGCTTGGTCAGAGACCATGGAGACAAATTTGAACCACAAGCCTTCTACCTGATCTTTCTCTAAAAGTCCAGCTTCCCAGAATTCTTTCCTTTTTTCTTTGGCCTATGGGTTTCCCAAATACACCTGAAAGTGCCTGGCCTGGCTACATGTGGGTTGCTGACTGATTCTGCAGTGGCAAATTACAGTCTCTCAGGGCCCATGACAAATGCTGCCTAAACGGTTTGCTTTCTGTATGCAAATAAGGCAGCCAATTTAACCTTCATTTGCACATGATGGGTGTCTGAAGCGGATGGATTTGATTTGTGCGTGATCTGTAAGTGTCTAATTTATTAATCAATAAAATGTCATGTAAATGCTCCAGGATCCCCGTTTCCAGCCAGCCTCCATATATATGTAAATAATGCAATCTCTCAATCTACTTGTTATGTAAATGTTAATATAAAACTGACAGTAATATGAGTTTGCAGAAGTTTACTGGCACAGGGAGCTGAGATTTACACAGGCAGTACACGTCACTTCTATTCCTTCTCTCTTTTTCTCACTCTTCCTATCCCAAGTTTTCATCCTTCTTCCTGCCTTTCTAATCCCAATAGTCCTTGGAGGTATGAGAAACTGGGCCTTGAACTGTATTCCTACTCCTTTGGTATTTATAGCTTGTGATGTACAATGGACTGGGCAGTTAGGTGGTGCAGGGAAAAGAGTGCTGGATCTGGAGTCAGAAAGACTCACTTTCCTAAAGTTCAAATCTGGTCTCACGCGCTGTGTGACTCTAGGTAAGTCATTTAATCCTGTTGATTTCAGTGTCCTCATGTGTAAATTGAGCTGAAGAAAGAAATGGAAAATCATTTTAGTATCTTTGCCAACAGCTCAAATGGGTTCACAAAGAATCAAACATGACTCAAAGTCAGACATGACTGAAAACTACTAAACAAAAATACAATGGAGACTTTATCATATTAATCATATATACATCATTATGTGGAATACTAATTTCTTCACACAATAATAATCATCTCTAATTATTCCCTGCCCCAGTCTCTCAACATGAAATGAAATTGACCCTGGGATCTCTAAGTCTTTTAGAGAGATTGGAAAATATTACAGGTTTTTCCACAGCTAGAAGATGGGCTCAATGATAGGCTATGTGTCATCTGAAGCTCTACCTTTCCATGTGTCTTTTGAGTTGGGGTACATCATTTGTAATCTACTGCCCCACTATCCAAACATTTCTAACAAACTGAATTTAACTTCTACTACTAAGAGTATAGTGCTTAACTCTAAGGAGGACATAAATGTAAAATTATTTTATACTTGTGCCTAAAAGTTATGAATTTTTCTAACTGGAGTCTTAGAAGGATTATAAACAAATTCATAACTTTTTATCTGAAGCCATAGAGAAAAGGGCCATGTGAACCTTAGGACTATTGCATATCTCCTAATGTTTGGAATAAGTTAATTATAATAGACTGTTTATTTGTAATCATGTGATCATGTATCTTTGTATTATATATAAAAAGAAATGAGAAATAAAAGTATATATAGAATAATTTTACATCTATATCTATATTTATCTATCTATTTATGTCTAATGTAGCCATTTCTAGGGTGGAGGGGAGAAGAAAAAAGGAAAAAAGAAAAAAAAAAGAAATTTACATGCTAACTTAATTATATATTTAAAAGGAATAGCATATTGTACGTAATAGACTCACAGTTTCATGTGCAATCACCTTTTCTATTATACTGTGTTATAGAAATGCTTGCTTTATTCCATGAATTAAAAAAAATAATTTTAAAATGAAATAAAATATAACAGGGCATTAGAAATAAAATAACTCATCCCTGCTGCAGGAGTCACCTGCAATAGTGATTTTTTTTTTTTGAGAGGGGAGTTGAAATGCTAATTCTTAAATAAGAAGACTAGGCTAAAATCCAATCCTTGATAAGAACTGTGTGACTTTAAGCAATTCTTCTAACCTCTGTGGGTCTCAGTTTCTTCATTTGTAAAAATGACAAAGTATTAGAATATATAGTCTCCTGGGTCCCTTACAGACAAAGATCTATCTTTCCATTATCCTAGTAAGGTAGAGAGATTCCAGTGTGTAGAACATTTTGCCCTAAGTCTCGTTTGGGTTTTCCCAAAGTTCTGTTAAGAAGACTCATCATCATAATATTATTATCCCTATTTTATAGACCAAGAAATTGAATACCAAGGGCATCGAGTGAGTTGTACAAGTTCAAGCAGCAAGTAGATCACAGAACCAGGACTAGTTTACATTTCTTCTAACTCTAAATCTAGTATCTTCCCACTGTATTGCAGCAGCATGTGTACCTAACTAAATTATAAGCAACTTTAGGAGAGAGAAGATGTTTTCCACTTTATATCCCCCACAGCATCTAGGAAAGAGGAGGAGTTCAATAAATACTTGTTGAAAAACTGAACGTAATGTAATTCTAATGATCAAGCTTGGCCCCTGAGAAGAGAAAAATGCACATTTCTCCTTCAATATACTGTCAGACTCAGTTGACATATTGTTTAGTTTTGCTGAATTGCTTTTCTCCTCTCTTTTTAAAAAAATCTGTTATAAGGGATGGCTCTCTGGGAAGAGGAATTGAAGGGGGAAGAGATATATTTGGAAGTGAAGGCAATAGCAAGGAAAATATACCAACATCTTTTTTTTTCTTTTTTTTTTTTTTTGCGACAAATAGTAATTGATTTGCCCCCCAGACTAGCACATAAGCACCAAAACGTTTGACTCAATGGAGCAACATACTCATCTAAAGTTTCATATTATGACAAAAACATAGAATTTTGAGTGACCTGAGAAGCCATTTCATCTAATTTATCCCAAGACAACTGCCACCATACACTATATTTGAGAAGTACTCATCCAGCCTTCACTTGAAGATTTCCATCAAAAGAAAATCTACAACTTCCTAATTAGTCCATTCCACTTTGGAAAAGCTCTAATTATTAATCTGGTTTATCTTAAATTAGCTCAATTTTTGCCTTGCAAACCTTAACATAAATGTTCATTGTTGTTGCTGTCATTTTTCCTATTCTTATTATGTCTATTCTATTGCACCTTGCTCTGCTCTTTGGAACTCAAAAGGAAACAAACAAATATCTTTGATCACTTCTATTAGTCATAGTCTTTCTAATACATGAAGACAACTAACATGTCTTTCCTAAGTTTTTTATTCTCCAGGCTAAACATCCCCTTCCTAGATACATTGGTCCTCTTCAAGAACAAAGAAAAAACAACAAACAGTTAACATTCTATGGTAGTATAGTGAATAGAATATTAGATCTGGAGTCAAGAAGATCTGAATTCAAATTTGACTTCAGGCATTTATTAGCTGTGTGGTCCTGGACAAGTCCTTAACCTTGTTTGCCTCAGTTTTTTCATCTGTAAAATGAGCAGGAAAAGGAAATGGCACTGTAGCATCTTTGCCAGGATGTTGGCAACTTTAAGTCTAACCCTAACCCTCCAACTCTATCATATTCTAACCCTTTGACTCTCTCATGACTGAAATAACTGAACAACAACAAAAACACTATGGGATGAATTCAAGGTTCTTCATGATTCTGATATATTTTTAATGAAATGTCATTTATAACAAATTGGAAGAAAGAGGAAGAAGGGAGACCAACTATAGAGATGTAGTAAACATATCCAAAGAAAAAGGCCTAAATATATTTCTGAAGAGAATCAGAGAAACAGTGTAAAACATTTTTTGGCTACAAAACAAGACTGCAGAGGAGCTTATATGGGACATTCAAATGTAAGTAGGTTCAAGTGTATCTTGGAGCTAGCTTCAACTGATTTTGGGGAATTGATTGTTACATTTTCAGTGTGAGTATTTACACCTCAGAAATTGACAAATGCTACAAAATCGGATTGATTTACAATTTTCTTGTTTACCTTGACTTAATAAAGTGATGTGAATGATGTTTAAAATGATGTTTCAACTCACAAATGTATCCTACAATTTTTTTTTTTGAGAGAGAGACACTAGTTAAACATTTGTCAATACACTTTTGGTCTAAGGATAATGTCAAAATTAGATTAAACCATAGTGATGGTGTCTCATTTATTTACAATTATTTAGTAGTTACTAAGAATAATTGAAAATCCCTTCCACCACTTCTCTAGTATAATGTCTATTTGAGAAATGCATTGGAGCAGCTAGATGGCACAGTAGATAGAGCACTTGTCCTGAAGTTAGGAGGACTTGAGTTCAAATCTGATCTCAGTCACAATACTTACTAGCTGTGTGACCCTAGGCAAGTCACTGAATCCCAATTGCCTCACTAAAAAAAAAGGAATGCATTCCCACATATTCATTCCCATTATGAGCTCTGACATTTGCCTTCTGGGTGATACTTAACTTCATTTCTTCAGAAATAATATTCTGTGACTTGTAGCCATATAAGACTATTAAAAAATTAACATTAAAAAATGGGTAGTATTTCATGAAGAAATTTAATTATATATAATATACTACAATTTACATTATGATACACATAGTCAATATCATACACATAGACAATAGATATTCTTTTCTTCCACTTGTTTTTCCTGTGTGAATGGCTAATCCAAACATTTTGAGTTATGATGGATCTCACTTGGGAGTTTTTACAATGTTTTGAACCCATCAGAATATGAGCTCTTAAAAGAAAAAGACTCTACTTTGGCCTTTCTTTGTATCCTCAATACTTAGCATAGTCCCTGGCATATACTGAGTGCTTAATACTGCTTTTGACTGACTAATTGATTACTGTAATCATCACAAGGTCAACAACACACAGGAGAATCTAGAGGACCGTAGCATTTTTAAGGCATCCCTTTTCAATTTGGACTCTGCATTAGATGCTGTTCATGACAATAGTAAACAACTCTGGTGAGCATATGTTAGCCGTTATATGTCTCCCTTGATATTAATGACAAGAGGTTTGTTGAACAAGGAAGGTTATCTTTTACATCTTTCAAGGAATCTTGTACAATTTTGACATATGCCTGGGAGACACCTTGTTGGAGGACAACCTTGAAGGCAGCATACTAAATCAAATGCTTTTTATAGTCAACAAATGATAAACACAGGGGAAATTCTCTAAAACTTTAATTTATCTGTATAACAGTGAAGCTGCAGTTTACTATGAAATACCAAAGGAAAAAAATACCAAAAAAACACAAAAATCCAAAACCTTAATCTCTTGTGTGTAGAACAGGCAAAAGTAAAGTTGCAAAGTGAGAGTTTTTTTGGTTGTTTTTGTTTTGTTTTCCTGGAGATCTGGCTATGGTAGGGCTGGCTTGCTGAGTAAGAAAGTTCCACTTCAGTGGAAAGCACTGGTGTATCTCCAGGCCATCCACAGTATAACAATGTGAACATAGACCTAACAAGATAAGACAAAGCTTATCCTATTTGTTTCTCCCAGTGTTGGAGATAACCCTTTGTTTTTTTGAGGTAGGGACAAAATCTGATCTCCACTTGTCTAAAATGACTTCTCAAAGGAAGAGAAAATTATTCTTATCCATGAGAAGCAGTCATAGTAGCATAAAAAGAACACTAGGTTTGGAGTCAGGGAAGCTGGTTTAAATTCTATTTGTTTGTTTTCTTTCCTGTCTCTGGAATCCTGAATAATTCATTTCTTTTCTCTCTGACTATCTAATAAATGAGGATATTGGACAAGATGACCCCTCTAGTTCTGAATCCCATAATGCTTTGCAGTACTAATATCACATAATACCTTTAGTCAAAATCATCATAGGGTTGAGCAGTACTGACCCCTTTCTTTCTCTTCTTTGCCAAAATATGGGAGACTATGGGTAGAGAATATTGCATATTCAATCAAATAATATGTCTGTATTAATTGGTTTTGCTAAATTGCCTTTTGCTTTCCCCCCTTTCTTTTATTATTACAAGGAACAGCTCACAGAATAGGTTTTGAAGGGGCAGGGATATATTTGAAAATTAAGGTGAATTCCATGATATCATGAGCATGTGACTGATGCTCACTTCAAGTATAAATTCCAGGTTAATATCAAAATTACATTAAAGTGTGTTTGACAGTGATTAAGAATAATGAATAATAAAAATAATAAAACTACACTACATGTACTTCAGTGTTTATTCATTTATTTAAAGTCTTTTCTAAGTTATGTAAGGGAAAATCTCACAATGGAGCTCCTTTTGAGCTCAGCAGTGGGAGTCTATCTGCATCCTCAAGGGGAATGACCTTGTGTCTTGAGAAAAGACTTGAGAAAGTCTTTCCTGACTAGTCAAGAGAAATGGTTAAAAATTTTGGTTCTGCTATGCACTTACTAGACAGGTGACCTTCGGGCAAGCCACTTCTCTGTGGACTTGGTTTCCATATTCATAAAATAAAGGAGTTGATCTAGGTGATCTCTGAGGCTTCTTAGAGTACTGAATCATATGATTCATCTGCGGTACTCTTCAAGCTCTAGCAGTCTATGAAATCAATCATTCCTTTTTTTCTATCTTTTCTGCCTTACTGAACAGCCTGCTGCAATCTTATGCATTTCTTGATAGAAATGCCTTATGTGTGTGTATGTGTCCAGTTTCTTCCATCAGACAGGAAGCTCTCCAAGGGTGTAAAAATGTTTCCTTGACTGTCAGTCAGTGTTAGTTCAAGGGAGGTGAGCTCATTATCACATTTTCTTGAAACAAACAGAATTAGACAGAAAAGTCATTTGCCAAGCAAGCAATTTGACTTAAAGTCAAAAGAAAGAGATTTTATGTTATTTGTGGTTCTCTGCCACCTGTTCACCTGAATTTTCATGAAAAATATACACATATATATAATTTCTCAAAGCATTTCACATCCAATATCTTAAGTAAAGAAAGTTCACGTTCCTGTCAATTGGTTCAACTATTCTGGACAATAATTTAGAATTAACTGTTAAAAACAGTGGCTAGAATGGTCATAACTAGAGATCTTCCTGCTCAGCAAATACTTCAATGAGGTCAAAGACCAAAGTATTTCATAGGCACATTTTTTGTAGTAACAAAGAACAGAAAATAAAAGATGTCTATAGACTGGAATAGCAAACAAATCAAAATCTATTGATTCTATAGAATATCACTATATCATAAGAAATTATAAATAAGAATTCAGAGAAGCATGAAAAGACATATCTGAAATGATACAGACTAAATGATTAGAAACAGAAAAACATATTAATGAATATAGCAATGTAAGTGAAAAGAACAAAAGGACAAAATTAAACCCCTGTAATTACAAAGATGAACTTGACACTGGAGTAGAATTGAGAAAAAGTATATCTGTGTTTTCTTTACTGCGATGAGGCACTATGGGTAAAGAACACTGCATATCTACTCAGATAATATTCTATATTAATGCCCTCTTTCTTTTTTTCTTTATTGCAAGGTAGAGTTCACTATGTATTAGGATCTTTAAATTCCATTTGTCTAATATGTTATCCAACACTCCCATTTCCAGGACAGTTAAAATGAGGACACAAAGTAGTTCATTGAAAGATGTAGAGTTGGGAAAACAACTCAGATCTAGTGGTTTCTCTCTTCTCATGTTGCTATCTGATGCTCTTTAGAATTCGGTACTGATGAGCATGGGAATGGCATTCTTGAGTTTGGGACATAAACTGTGTACAGAGCTGAATTTAAGTATCCCATTTGGGGTATAGTGAAAGATGTCTTTTTTCCTCTAGTTCTGTGGTCCACATAGACAGATGTTGGTCACTAGAGAAATGCATGGAGGAAGAGAAAACAAGCATTTATTAAATACTAGCTAAGTGCTAGATACTATGCTAAATGTTTTACATGTATTACCTCATTAGTCACAACAACCCTTTGAGATGGAAGAGATACTAGAGTGAGGAAGACCTTAGTTAAAAAGATTCAAGTGCCAATCTAGCCTTAGACAATAGCTGGGTGGCCTTGAAGTGCTTACCAGTATCTGGCACACAGTAGGTCCTATGTAAATGCTAGTTATATGTTTGATTATGATTAGATTTATTCTGCTTGACAGTGAGCAGAACTTGTAGTGATGATTGTGGCTGGTAAAGAGGCATATTTCAGTTCAATATAAAGACAAACTTTTTAAAAATAAAAACGGTCCAAAAATACAATAGGCTGTCTTGGGAAATAGTGAGTTCCCTTTCAGCAGAGGTCTTCAATCAGAAACTCTGCAACTACTGAGCAATGCAGCTAAGATGGAACTTCAGTAAGGTTGCTGCCATTTGAACAGAAGTGCCTTCTATTCTCCTATTGTTATACAATCAAAGGATGTGCAAAGCATTTTTCAGTGAAAAAAATCCAAACTATTAATACTTCAAGTTACTAATAATTAGAGGAATACAAATTACAGAAACTCTGAAACCACCTCACACTCATCTGATTGGCAAAACTGAGAAAAAATGAAAATGAAAAACATTGGAGGGGCTGGAGAAAAACCAGCACACTGATGTATTGTTGATAGAGTTGTGAATTGAGTCCAGCTCTTCTGGAAAGCAATTTGGAATTATGCCCCCAAGTTACTAAACTATACATTAGGCCTAGTAATACTGCTACTATTAGACCCAGTAATACCATTACGAGAGTAATATCTTAAAAGAGATCAAAGAAAGTAGGAAAGGACTCACATGTACAAAATTTTTTATGGTAGCTCTTTTGATAGGGACAAAGAACTAGAAAATAAGGAATTGCCCATGAATTAGGATAAAGACTGGTATGTGAATGTAATAGAATACTATTGTGTCATAAGAAATAACTTGAAAAGGATGATTTGAGAAGCCTAGTGAGACTTGTATGAACTAACATAGAATGAAATGAGCAGAGAATAATTTACACAATATAAGCACGATCATATCATAAGCACAAATAACTTTTAAAGATTTTAAGATGAGGAGTAATTTCATGACTAATCATTATTCCAGAAGACCAATGACAAAGAGGTAATGTCCTCAGGGTATAGACAAAAATTTCTATCTCTATATCTATATCTTGAACATAGCCAATGTAGACATTTTGGGGCAGCTAGATGGCATCATAATGTATAGAGTGCTAGACCTGGAATTCGGAGCGCTCATCTTCAAATCTGGTCTCAGACATTTACTAGCTATATGACACTGGGCAAATCATTTAACTCTGTTTGACTCAGTTTCCTCATCTGTGAAATGAACTGGAGAAGGAAACGGCACACCACTCCAAAATCTTTGCTGTGAAAACTTCAAATGTAATCATGAAAATCACAGACACAACAGATATAATTAAACAACACAGAAACTTGTTTTGCTTGACTATGAATATTTGTTACAAAGATTTTTCCGTGTGTGTGTATGTGTGTGTGTGTGTGTGTGTGTGTGTGTGTGTGTGTGGTCCGGGGAAAAATAGACACTGCTAATTGGAAAGAAAAAACAATGTAAGCAGTTTGATTTCAGACTTATTTTTGTTTTTATATTCCTAGCACTTAGCATATATTACAGACATTATTAGACATGCTATACACACAAAAAGTGCTTGTTGATTGATAGCCTTTAAGGCCTATTTCAATTCTAAAATTCTATTAATTAGAATCTCTCAGCCTGGACCCTAGGATACTAGGATTACTGGATGCTAGGGAAGAGAAGCAGACAAGTTGGGACTAAAGGGTGTCTTTCTAGGATTGCCCATGGCATATTTACAAATGAACCAGGAATGCTGCTTAAAGAAAAAGCCTTACATTTAACAGCTAGCTGGATAGATGAAGCACATTGTGACTTCTCAAGCACATAGGCCTTTCCTTGCACATTCTACATCTCCTTAGCAGGACAGCAGGGTATTCTCCAAACAAGAAGAAAGCTGAAGGTGGAAGGACTATATGGGGCAGAGAGGTAGGAAGAGATGGAGATGGAAGACCACAGCCCAGTACATCTCTGATTAGGTGTATACACACACACACACACACACACACACACACACACACACACACACATATATATATATGTATGTATTTGTTATAATTATTATTAACCTCCTTTTAAAGTCATTTTTTGATTGCTAGTAGGCATGGATTTCTGCTATAGAAACTGTGTCTGACGTGAACAATGCTGGAAAGAAAATAATTCGATTAAAGAAAGGGGACAAAAAAGCAAGGAGAGAAGAGCTTGACCTGAATTTGCAGCTGGCTCAGCAGGGAGAAGGCAGATAGGTTTGGCCCATAGTTTGGGATATTGCAGAAGATGCTGTGTGAGCCCAGGACAGAGGAGTCAGGTGAGAAGAGAGAAAGAAAACTGTTTCAGTTCTGTTCTCTAACAGAATGTGACCAGTCACCTGAGCTATACCTACAAGGCTGGAAAAGGGCACAGGCTCATCACTCAGTCACTATCATGGGCTAAATTATTCTGTTGATAGTCAAGTCAACAAGCATTTATTAAGCACCTACTACATGCCAGATGCTACATTAAGGTATATAAAATAAACTGAAGATAGTTTCAAGGGGAAAACATTAAGGGGGATCAGAATTAAAGAAGGTAAGATTTTAGGAGATAAAAAGATTTGAAGGAAAACTAGGAGGCAGAAAAAATAGAACTCTATGGAAGAGGGGGGAAGGTGGCCAGTGAAAAAGTACAGTTAGGAGATGATTTGTTTTGCAGAAAGAACAGCAGTGTCACTGGTTTATAAAATATATGAATGATCAGAATGGTGGGGAAAGGGTAGGCTATATACAGCATTAAAAGCCAAATACAATTTTACATATGGTCCTAGAAGCTTCACTGGAGTTTATTGAATGAGAAAGTAATATGGTCAGACCTATGTGTCAGGCAAATAACTTTGGCAGCTGATTGGAGGATGGATTGAAGTGAAGAGAGACCAACTAGCAAGTTATTGCAATAACCCAGATGTGAACTGATATAGATCTGGCAGTATCAGAAGAGAGGGGAGTATACAGGAGAGATATTACCTCACTGTCCCAGTCCTGGGGAAATGAAGCACCTATCCTTATGGGAAGATATAATTCTGCCCTTGAGGAGGTATGAGTCTGATGAGGGAGACAGAACTGAGGAACTATATAAAAACTGGGACAAATTGATGTGAAGGAGCATGATAGACAAGAAAAGACCTCAGACTTTGGAACACAAAGTACCATGTTGGAAAAAAGCTTCAAAAAAATCTTCCTGAGGGGAGATGGCCCTGATACTGAGGAGGGAAGGAGAGAATCAGGAAATATCACCTGTGGATGCTGATATTACAGATGCCCTCCACCAAAGGTATCAAGAGGACACTCCATGTCTATAGGCATGAATTAGAGTGAAAGAAATGGGGAAACTCGGTCTAATGTAGTTAACAGGAGAAGGAATGACTTGCCCATCAGAGACTATGACCCCCCTAAAGTGTGGAGATAAAAGAGGATGTGTCAGGAGGGGAAAGCAGGCTACAGGATAAGGATACTAAAACATTAGGACATTGCATAAGAGGCCAGGGCCAGATAAGGTATCACTATGGGGTTGTGTGACCTAGTCCCTATTAACATTCTGGGAAAAATCTACTCACTAACCTTAGTTTCTGGCTCTGAGACAGCTGAAAATATAGAGAATACCTTCTTCTATGGAGCAAAAATTCTGCTTCATTGGATGGTAGGGATCTTAGGGAAACTTTGGTTGAATTGGTGGTAGATATGGGCAAAGATAACTTCTTAGCTAACTAGGGGAAGAAGAATTTAGACTTACAAGTATTTGGGAATAATCCAAAAGTGGAAGATCTCTAAATCTGCCTTAATCTACACAAAATTGGACTCTGTAACTACCTCATATACCTGTTATTTGCTGGCCAAATAGAAGAGAATAATAATGATGATGATGATAACTGGCATTTTTATATAGTGTTTTAAAGCTTGCAAATGGGTTTACATATAGCATTTCAGTGGCGCAGTAAATAGAATGCTGGACCTAAGTTAGGAGAGAGTAGGAAGAAGATCAGGGATTTTCTTTGGGTGGGGGCATCTGTAATGTCAGCATCCACAGGTGATATTTCCTGATTCTCTCCTTCCCTCCTCAGCATCAGAGCCATCTCCCACCTCAGAGAGATTCTTTTGAAGATAATGGAGGGGTTTGACATTTCTTTCTCCACCTCATTTGACAGATGAGGAAACTGAGGCAAAGAGAGTAACTTGCTCAGAATCACACAGCTAGAAGTATTTGAGACCACTGAATCTTCCTGACTCCAAGCCCTGCACTCTATCCACTTGCCACCTAGTTGCCTCAAGGAAGTCAGTAAGACTGTTGTTCAATTCTGATCTCAGATACTCAGGCATTTAACCTCTGTCTCTCTGAGTTTTCTTATCTGTAATATGGCAATAATAATAGTACCTACTTCCTAAGATAATATTTGTAAAGCCTTTTGCAAAATTTAAAGGACTATATAAATGCTAATTATTGTTACTGTTATTAATATTATCCCATTTGATGCTCACAACCTTGTGATGTAGTTATTATTATCCCCACTTTATAGACAAAGAACTTGAAGCTCAGAGATGGTAGCCTCCAGGAGATTAGAACCCAGATTCACCCATATTCATTCTTCAGCACTCAGCAATGCACAAACCTGGAATAAGTAGTTTTCATGTCTTGAAGAAGAGTGCTACAAGGATGTGTTGGTACTTAAGAATGATGAGCAGATAGGAGATGAAAGGAGGCAGTTGTGTTCCTGATACTGTACCCTTCCTCCTAATGGATTTCCAAGTATGTGAGAAAACTGAGAGTAAGGGAAGAATAGGAAGGGATAATTGGAAGGAATTTAAGAAAAAAGATAGGGGGAAGATGTGATAACAGGCCTGGATATTTTTGCTGATTAATCAATATAAACTCAGACTAAATATTAATTAATTAATTATTCACTGGTTATTTATGCACTATATAGAATTCCTTGGGCTATTATATATTTGTACCATTTACATTTACAAAACATCTTCCTCACTATCCCAAAAAGTTAGTATAAGTATTACTCTCCCAATTCTAAAGATGAGGAAATAGAGCCTCACATAGTTAGTGACCTTTATCTGGTCACAGAAGACACTGGAGCAGTGAAGAGAGCATTGGACTGGGAGTTAGAAAGACCTGAATTTGAAGCTTGATTTACAGTGTCACTTTTGTCACCTATAAAATGGAGATAATAATAGTCCTTATCTCACAGGGTTATTTTCAAGGATTAAATGAGATAAAATGTGTGAAGCACTTTGTAAAATTTAAAAGTGGCGTGTAAATGTCGGTAGCTGTTGTTATGATTACCAAATGTCAGAGCCAGAATTAGAACTCAAGTCTAATTGACTCCAAATCTAACAGCTCTTTTCAGTACATCATGATATGATCCCCAGGACTGTACCATCTGCAAAGGGGGTGAATGGTGGGGTAGGGACTTGGTGGAAAGACAAAAGAAACAATGTCTTTAGTAAAAGTAACAGAGTGTTTGAGTCAGGTTGGGGCTCAGAGAACAAGCAGGTTCTCCTCCAGCACATCTTAGTCCATGCCAATTCCTCCCACACACTCTGCCACTCCTGGCTACCTCCTACCTGAATCCCCCTCTTTCCTTTCTTCCTTGGCAACTCATACCTTTGGAGCGCCTCCAAAAAGGAGGACTGCCCCTACCGTGGCAAAGGAAATTATCATAAACACAATGGGTGCAATTAGATAGAGAGATGCAGCCATTTATGAATAAAAACCCTCACATCTGTCTGTCCTCTGATCCCTCCCCCTTCTAGAAATACCCAACCTCCCACTCCATCCTCCAACAGCATCACAGTTCACTCCATCCTCTACATCCTCCCAACATACTCCCTGTATCCTCCCCACATTCAGTCTCCCTCCCCTTCTCCTCAGCAGACAACTTCCCCCTCTGCCCCTACTCCACAAAGTCCTTCAAAGTAAGACCCTCGCCGATATATCCCGCTTCATCTCTTCCCCACATGAAACCCATTACTCCATTCACACACACGACCTCTCACACCATCACCCAAAGCAATTTCTGACTCCTTTCTCTAATCCATAAGTGCCCACCTGATGCTTTCTGAAATAAAATTCCTCACCCCATTCTCACTAAACAATTTTGCGCTCACAGTCTCACTACATATTATACCCCATCTTATCCCCCACAATTCTCTCATTCTATTCATGGTACCCATACCCTATTATACAATCTTCGACCTTGAACATTTCCCCAACATATACATACATATAGAATCCTCTCTTCTTTCCTCCTGGTACATCACTTCTGGAGTAGTCTGACTCTCCTCCGTTCCCTTTTTTCTTTCCTCCCTCCCCTTAGGGCTGACCTCAGGAGAGAAAAAGATAAACAGCCGTTCACCATGGATATTCCAGGTCTTCTTAGACACAGTTTTTAAGTTGAGCCTCTGGCCATTTCTTCTCCAGGGTCACTGATCCCCATCCTATGAACACAGCCTCAGAGGAGCTATTTCCCCAAACTCATCATATTGATGTCTTTTCTCTGACAGTCACTGACAAATAAATACTAGCTGTAACATTGTACTAGTTGCTTGGGGGAGCAGAGAGGAGAAACAAGGAGCTGCTATTTTGATGAGAAAAGATGCAGTCCCTGCTCTCAAGGAGTACCCAGAGTGATGGAGGTGGAGCCATCTCTAACCAGAGCCACTTGTCAAATTTTCAGTGTAAACATACCTCAATGCTAAAATTCAGGGCTTGATTTATTGTTCTGTTGAGTATCTAGATTTAAGAAAGTGATGGAGAAAATGTTAATCATGCAGCTTCAACTTAAAGGGATGTTGTGTATACATTTTTTCCCCTATAGAGCCAGTTATTAAACGTTTACCAGCCTATCTGTCAAGGAAAGAGAGCATTCCTATCTGAGAAGAGCCCCTGCTCTGGGGCTGATGGTGGATTCACAGCCCCTTTTCTCTAAGAGCTCAAAGTCCAATGATGACAGGAAATCAAAGAAGCCACCAAGTGGGTGGCTTGTGTTTTCTAACCATATAATCCCAAAATGCCCTGAAAAATGGCAACTGATAACAGAAAACTCAGGATTGGAGTTAGGAAATCTCAGTACCAGATCAGATTCTGACAGTTGACTCATTCTGTGGCTTTGGAGAAGTCTTGGATATTGACCTGTTCCATCTCTCAGTTTCCCCATCTGTGAAATGGAAAGAATAATTCTCTTGGTCTGCTTACCATATAACACTGGGAGGATTAGATGACATAATTTGTACTGTAAGACTTTGAAACTCCAAAGATACTCAGAATTACATTTTTACATGAATGAAAAATCATTTATTAAATACTTTCTGTGTGCAAAACACTATACTAAGAGCTGAGACAGAAAAGCAAGGCATCCCTGTTTTCAAAGAGTTCACATTCTTTTTTCTTTAAGTTATTTAGTTTTGACTTTCAAATTCTACCTCTCCTCTTCCCTCCCCACATAGTAAGCACCAGGTTGCTTATATATAAATTAGACATGTGGTACTCATGAAGAAGGCAATGGCATGTGATGGTTGAGTAGAATGAGCAGTGAACAGAAACCCAAGAGTTGAAAAGCCTTAAATTGAATTAAAAATACCCTGCACTTCATCTTTAACTTTGGGTAAATCACTTTCTCAACTCCTTTCCCTATAAAAAACAGAATTGAACTTTGTGGTCCCTAAGGTCCCTTTCAGGTTTGCTATTCTAATATGCTACAATACACAATCTCCCTCCTAACAAAGCTTCCAAAATCAGGTCCCCCTTTCCAATCCGCAGCCTTACCTCTTGTTCTTTCCCATTATCTCTCCCAGGAAAGTCTGGGATTAAGGAGCCAGCCTGAAGCCTGCTTAGGCAGCCTCCACCCCAGATGGCTTATCAAAGGAAGAGTTGAGAAATGAAAGCTTTTGGGGTTTACATATTTTTCTTTGTAAATCTGATGTACCAAGGGGAAGGAGCTCCGCCCCCCAGGAGAGCAGGGAAGGAAAATGTCGCCCTGAGGGTCTGCCAGCTGCCTACAGAGCCTCTGCATTGTAGAAAGCATAAAGCATAATGGTATTTTCATTATGAAAAGGAAATGCAGAGCAATACTGAGCCTCTCACAAAGCATGATGTCTTTTTACCTTCCTGCTTCAAGGGGTACCTCTTTCCAACTCTCACCATTCCCACCATCAGTAATAAATGCTGATTGGATAACTGAGCAGGGAACCCTGCCTAATGGGACACCCTAAGGAAGAGATAGGAGCCAGAATACACCAGGCAAGTAAAACTACCACCATTCCCTTGACCACCATCTCCTCTCAGCCTTTTTATGGAGACAGTCTAGAATCCTGAACTCAAGAGCCTTGGGAATACCAGTAGCCCCCTCTTTATACCACCAGACCTTTTTATCATCCTGACCTTCTTAGTCAATATAGATGCAGGGGTCCTCAAACTTTTTAAATAGGGGGCCAGTTCACTGTCCCTCAGACTGTTGGAGGGCCAGATTATAGTAAAAACAAAAACTTTGTTTTGTTGGCCTTTAAATAAAGAAACTTCATAGCCCTGGGTGCGGGGGTAAACGTCCTCAGCTGGCCTGCGGGCCATAGTTTGAAGACCCCTGAATAGAAGGAGAAGGAACCCACCACCTTCATTATGACCAGTAGGCAGAAAAAAAACCAAGAATCTTGGAAGAGGCTACACTGTGCCTACCCTTGACCTTGCCACCCATCCTGTCCTTACAGTGCACAACCATCATCTGGTGTAAAATTTCTATGGATAATGGGTCAGTCATCCCCACCAACTGTCATCTATACATAGGGCTGTCAATCTAGTCCAATTCAAGCAGCAAAACATGCTGATGGAGAGATAGGAGGCAGCATGTGCTAGGCAAATCATCATCACCTTTGCCCACCATCTCCTCTCACAACCTGTGGTACACCTTCCACCCAAGACCCTAAAACAAAGAGCCTTTGGAATGGCGATGCTTCCAGCCCAGACTCTTTCATCCATCATCCTGGGAAGTAGCCCTTGTGTAGATGTAGTCTAGTTATGCTTCTACAGGGTGCAACTCCAGCTACGAAAGACCCAGGAAAGAAAGAGCTTTTGTCACCAAAGTCCTAGCACTATTAAACGGTTCAAGATCAAAGCCAAAATTACTTCATTAGGGCAAAAGGCATTAATAGGAAGGCATTAAAATCTGTTTTGTACTTTAAGGACCACAAGAACTTTCCATCTGATTTACAGTTGAAACCTTCCATATATTGTCTCTTCATTAGAATGTAAGGTTCTTGAGGGCAGGCATTGTCTTATTTTGGTATTTTTATCCCCAGTATTTAACACAGCACTTTGTACAAAGTAAACACTTAATAAATTCTCCATCCATATATCCCCCCACCCCATCCACTTATTCATTTACCCACAACTTGTAAAAATATAATCAAAAGGGTTTTATTTTGTTAAGTTGGAAGGCTTGGGTTCAAGTCCCTTGCTCTATTTCTGACTTGTTCTATGACCTTAGTCAATCCCCTCTTTGGACCTCCATTTCTTCTTTAAGAAAGTTGAGAGCAAAAAGAGAGGAAGTAGACTAGGAGGTCTCTAATATTTCTTCTACCTGTGACATTCTATTAATTCTGGTTTCCTGAGGTTTGTGAGAATGCAGAATACATAGTCATGACAGCAGAGCTAGAAGAATCCACAGAGACCATCTAGTTTAGTAGTATTAAATTCAAATAGAAATGGGGGTCACTAACTAATACCAAAGAATACCTGTGGGAAATATATTGACTTAGAAAATCACATATTAACATTATATATGTTCCATTGTGCTTTTAATTTATCTTGTTAAATGTTAAAAATAATATTTTAAAAAAACTATTCTTTTAAAACTATTCTCCAATTGATAAATGCTCAAAGGATATGAACAGATAATTTTCACATGAAGAAAACAAAATCATTTCTAGTCCTATGAAAAAATGCTCTAAATCACTATTGATCAGAGAAATGCAAATTAAGATAACTCCGAGGTACCATTATACACTTTCAGATTGACTAAGATGACAGCAAAAGATAATGATGAATGTTGGAGATGTGGGAAAAGTGGGACTCTAATATGTTGTTGGTGAAGTTGTGAACTAATCCAACCATTTTGGAGAGCAATATGGAACTATGCCCAAAGGGCTATCAAATTGTGCATACCCTTTGATCTAGCAATGTCTCTAATGGGCTTATATCCCAAAGAGATCATAAAAAAGACTCACATGTGCAAAAATGTTTGTGGTAACCCTTTTTATTGTGGTAAGGAACTGGAAATTGAGTTGATACCCATCAATTGGAGAATGGCTGAATAAGTTATGGTATATGAAAGTTATGGAATATTATTGTGCCATAGGAAACAATCCTCAGAATGATTTCAGAGAGGCCTGGAGAGACCTACATGAACTGATGCTAAGTGAAGTGAGTGGAACCAGGAGAACATTGTCCACAGCAACAAGATTATACAATGATTAATTCTGATGGACATGCCTCTTTTCAACAGCAAGATGATTCAGGTCAGTTCCAATGGTCTTGTGATAGCACCATCTGCACCCAGAGAGAGGACTGTGGGGACTGAATGTGGATCACAGCATAGCATTTTCCCTTTTTTGTTGTTGTTTGCTTGCATTTAGTTTTTGTTCTCATTTTTTTTTCTTTTTGATCTGATTTTTCTTATGCAGCAAGATAATTGTGGAAATATGTATAGAAAAAATGCACATGTTTAACATATTACTTGCCATCTAGGGAGGGGTGGGGAGAAGGCAGAGTGATAAAATATTTGGAACACAAGGTTTTGCAAGGGTGAATGTTGAAAATTACCTATACATATGTTTTGAAAATAAAAAGCTTTTTAAATTATTCTGTATTATTTTTAAAATTTAAAAATAATTAATTCTAAATTCTATTCCCTCTCTTCAGCTCCCCCCCACACCCACTGAGAAAGCAAGTAATAGGAAACCCATTATATATGTGAAGTCATGCAAAATTTCCTAATATTTTAATTTTGTTCTGCCTCCTCTCTGATGCCCAGCATTGTGTTTAACATATCTGATTTAGTTCAATTCTTATTTTTAAAAAATAGGAAAATGAGACTCAGGATAGTTAAATGATCATAGTTGGTAATTATTAGAGGTAAAATTTGAACCCAGGTTCTCTGATTCCAGAGCTAGTAGTAATAAAGTTGATCATAGGAACCAGAACGGGATGCTTTGCAGTCAGGGGGCTCCTATTGCCTCCAAGAGCAAATATTAAATGCTCCATTTAGCATTTAAAGACCTTCATATCCTAGCCTCTTCCTACCTTTCCTTACAGTTTACTCCCCAATATGTACTATTCAATCCAGTGACACTGACAAAACATTCCTCTAACTGGCTGTTCCTCAGGCTCAGAATGCTATCCGTCCTCTGCTCCAACTACTGACTGATTTCCTTGGCTTCTTTTAAAATCCCAATTCAAATCCCCCCTCCCACAGGAAGCCTTTTGTACAAAAAGGCTTATCTCCATTCCATCACCTTCTTTCTATAATTTCCTACATTATCTCGTATATAGTTCATTTAATATACAGTTGTTTGCATGTATTTCCACCATTAGCTTGTAAACTCCATGAAGGTAGAGAATATCTTTTGCTTCTTTTTATATTCCAACTGCTTACACAGTGCCTGGCACATAGTATTGTGTAAAAGATGATTTCTGAATTGAATTGAATTGAGAACCAATGAACCCTATTTCCTGCTCCCTCACCAATGTCAGCAATGGGAAAAGAAGGCAAAAAAAAAAAAAAGTCAATGAGAAGTAAGCAGGCAAGCCTGAAAAATAAAGAATCACTTCAGTCTCCACAACCACAGTCATGTCCCAGCAGTCCTGAGATGCTTCCATGCCCAGAGCAATCCAGGAAATGCAGCCAGCTGTGTCCCAAACACAAACTACACAGAGGCGGAGGAAGCATCATCCTCCCTCTCTTTTTCCTCTCTCCCCTCTGCTCTTCAGATACATTTAGCTTTGGGCTCAAGCAGAAGTGACTGCTATGCCCCCACCACTTGTTAAACATCTGCCCTAGCAAAGTGGTAGGGCAATGAGTACAAATGATGAAAAGAAGATGGAGAATGTGGGCACAGGTGGAGATACCCGGAAGTGACATGGGATAATGGAAAGAATTACTGGCCATGTCATCAAGGGACCTGAGTGTGAATCTATGCAAAGCTCTGCTACTTTTGTGACCTTGGGTAAACTGTGGTTTGCTCATCTGTAAAATGGCAATGATAATGATTGTATTACTCAGCCCCTAAGGTGTTCAAATAGTCAATCAGTGGGTATTTTTAATGCTCTTATTTGTTAGGTAAGTGCTGGTGTGCCAATACAAAGAATGAACTGATCCCTACTTTCAAAGAACTTATATAGGAAAGGTAGAGAGTGTGTATTGAAGTAAAGAGCGATGGAATTGGGAAGCAAGCTAACCTAAGCTTGACTCCTGCCTCAAACACTTATAACCTGTGTGACCTTGCACTTTACTTACAGTCAAATGAAGAGGCTGAATTAGTTGGACTCCAAGATCCTGAGCCCCAAAGTCCTTATCCTATAAGATGGAAAATTAGTAACACTTACCTCACAAGAGTATTATGAAAAATTAAATGAAATAAGATATAAAAAGTCCTTTGCAAATCTTAAATAAATATTTATGTGACTATGTGTGTGTGTGGGGGGGGGAAGAAACTGAGAAAGAGATAAACAGAGGCAGAAAAAGAGAAACAAAAGGACAGAGACAGATAAAGAGGAGAAAAGACAAAGAAACAGAGAGAGACACACACAAAAAGAGAGAAACAGAGAGACAGAGACAGAGACAGAAAGAAAGAGAGATACTAAATGACTATATTATGACTATTATATTCTAAAAGAAGAAGCATTTTATTCTGAGGAAATTTCTTTGCAAACCCCTAAAGCACTGTAGAAATGTGAGTTCTTATTATAGAAACATCCACAAATTTAAGCAACAGCACACACACACACACACACACACACACACACACACACACACACACAGAGGTACATCAGCCTTTACCAGGAAATATGCTGCATAAGTTTGCACGTTTCTCCTAGATGTCCTAATGATTCCCTCCCTCTCCTATTACTCACAGTAATCCTCACAACAGTTACTTGGAGATCAGAATAATGGTGGTTGGGAGCCTGGCAAAGCAAGAGTTGTATTTCCTATTTTCATCCTGCCTTTTGTTGTCTTTGCAGGGGTCTGGGGGAGTTAAGTCTTTCACCTAGAGAAGGGGGATCTTAGGAGTGAGACAAGGCAGTAGGGTATCATTAGGATTCAGGCTTGCCCATGTTGGTCCAGAAAAAAAAGCTAAGAGGGGGGCAAAGGGAGTGTTGAGGGTGGGACAGCAGGCAGCCAGCACTGCGGTGAAAATACAATATCATCACAGAAGGAGCTGTCAGGAGATCCATCAAACATCTGCAGATCTTTCCCAAGCTGCAGGAGGCAAGGGCTCTCTGGAGACTTTGTTAACAGTCCCAAAGCCAGCATCCATGCTTTCCTCCCATTAGGATATCTGCAAACACTGAACAAGAGAAGGACCTGAATCACCCAGAACTGGATGGGGAGGGGGAAAGAAAACAAAGGGAGAGACATAAGAGACCTGGACTTGGTTCAAAGGACCTGCATGCATATATCCCACTTATTAGCTATTTGACCATAGTGGACAAAAGAATCTCAGTTTCCTAAATTGTTAAGTGGGTATAATAATACTTCCACAACTTAACTTCACTGGGTTTATATGAGAGTTTCTTCTCTGATAATAGTGTTTTGTGGTTTGACACTGGGGATGGAATATTCAATAGTTTGGGAGTCAGACGACTTTGGTGCAAATCTTACCACTACCATACTGCAATAACAGGAAAATGACTTTTAACTTCTCTAGACCTCAGTTTTCTCATCAGGACAATGGGGAGTTTGGAATAAGTCATCTCACAGGTACCTCCCCGCTTTTCCAACACTCCATCTTTGATCATGGAACCTAAATGCCTCTGCTTATATAGATCAGCTATAGTCCTCAAACAGGAGGAAGAAATATACTCTAGCCCAAGTAGACCCACAGCAAAATGGGGAAGTAGTTGAAAGCTGTCACGAGTATCTTACTACCTTCCTTTCTGGATCCTTTCCACATTCTCTTGCTTAAAGCACAACTTCAGATGTCTGCTCCATATTCCTCTTCTGAAAGGAATGCTTGGCTGGCAAGTAAGTTTACCTTCCTCCCCACACAAGAGACACTGATGGATGCTGAAAAGTCACTGAGATCTCAGGGGTCAAGGAGTCAATTCAACAAGAATGACCTATGATACTCCTGATACTGGGGGATGACTGCAGACACAAAAAAAAAAAAACACAAAACAGTCCTGTCTTCAAGGAACTTACATTCTGTCAAGGGGAATAACTCAAGCACAGAAAAGTAGACATGAGATGTTTATAAAGTCAGGTAAAATAACCAGTGTGATCAGGAGGAGCTGCTTATCGAATGTGACACTTGAGCCAAGTTTTGAAGGAAGCTAGGGAGTCCATGGGACAGATGGTGAAGTGAAGAGTGCCAAGCCTGGAGTCAGAAAGATCCAAGTTCAAATCTCGCTTCAGACATTCAATGACTTTATGACTTTCCTCATCTGTGAAATGAATTAAAGAAGGAAATAGCAAACCACTTTAATATTTTTGGCAAGAAAACCCCAAATGGAGTCACAAAGAATTGGACATGACTATAAAAAATGGAAGTAAGGAGAAAGTGCCTTTCAAGAATGGAGTACTTGCAAGTACAAGGAAATGATGACAACAGATGGGGCTAGAGAAAATTTGGAACCAAGAATAAAAAGAAAATAAACATAAAATGATTATTTTTTAAAACTTAATAACTTTGAAGACAATGACCAACTATAATTCCAAAGAAATCATGATAAAAATATATTATCCAGTTCCAGATAGAAAACTGATGGATTGTGAGTATAAACTGAAATATATTTTTTCTCTTGCTTTTTCTGATTTTTCAGAATATGGCTAAAGCTTGCATGACTTCATATTTGCAATGAGTTTTGTTGTCCTGGCCTTCTCAGTGGGTGGGAAAGGGAAAGAATTTGGAACTGAAAATAAAATAAAGCTGAATTTAAAAACATTAAAAAAAAAAAAAGAAGACAGAATGGTGTACCATAAACAGGAACAGCAAGTGGGAATGTTGGGTTCGACCACAGAGTATGTGAAGGAAAGGAATAATTATTAAACCTGAATAAAGTTACTTCCTCTGCTGAGAATGGCCTGACCTTACCCAATCTTTCCATTTTTCTTAGGATCCAGAAGGATCATTTTCGTACCTTATCATGATAAGGTGTTACCCTTAGGGGAGATACAATAAAAAGTTTTCATTTTCATAGTAACCTTTTGAAGCTGGAAAGGTATACTAAGGATGTTCCAATGAGAAAAGAACTAATTCAAGACACAGGTGACTTCAATCACTAAATAGTTAACATTTGTATAGTCCTCTATATATAGCAGCCACTAGATGTTTGACTAGGCAAGTCCCTTCACACTATTTGCCTCAGTTTCCCTCATATGTATAATGAACAGGAGAAGGAAATGGCAAACCACTCCAATGTCTTTGCCAAATAGGATCCACAAAGAGTCAGAAATTACTGAAAATACTGAACAACAACAAAGGGAATGTTAGAAGCTATCTAGCTCTTCTTTTACTTATGAAAAAACTGTGTAATAGATTTCTAAGTCATTTGCACAAGATCATATAGATAGTAAAAGAAAAAGACCAGATGTCAATCTAGTCTTCTGATTTCCAAATCAATGAGTATTCTTTTATCAGATAGATTTATCTGATATAGTGTTTTATCAGAGACACAAACTCTCACAATAAACCTGTGAAATAACCAGTACAAGCAATACTCAAGAAATTGAGGTGCTGAGAAATGATATGATTTATGTACAGTCACAAGACTAGTAAGTGGCAGAAATGAGATTGGAACATAGAATTCTGACTCTTAAGTCAATGATGTACTGGTAAGTAGTTAACAATGTGTTCTCCAAGGGGGAGGAAAGGATGTACACCACACTTTTAAATTTAGTCTGCATCATTACCATTTTCTTCATCATTCTCTTAGAGTTAGACAATGAACCAAATGATAAATCAAATCATCATTTATAATGTTTTCCAATTTCCCAAGTGTAAATGTTAACTATGGCATTGAAGAGAATTCTCGGGCTGAAGTCAAAAAGAGACATTTTCCTGAGTTCAAATCTATCTGTAAATATTTTTTTGTGTGACACTGTGCAGGCCACTTAAATCCTGTTTGCTTCAGTTTTCTTATTTATGAAATGAGTCAGAGAAGAAAATGGCAAACTTCAGTATCATTGCCAAGGAAAACCCAAATGGAGTCACAAAGAATCAGATACCACTGAATAACAACAACAAATGTTAACTCTGAAAATTTAACAATTCTCTTGAGCCTATTCAAGCTAAACTCAATACATCCTGTCATCACTGGTGTATTTGCTAGGACTTAGAATTCCAAATTAGATAGGATATCACAATGCCCTATGCCATCTCAACAGAAGTTCAGACTTGTCCTTGGAACTTAAAATTTATATAGTAAAAATCCTGGATACATAAATAGGCAAGGGGCCCCAGAGGTCACCTTATACCTTCATCATACAGGATTTCTGTGTATAGCACATTGGATAAATGATTATTCAATTTTTTAAATTATCTCCAGTGACAGAGAATTCACTATCAAACAAATTAACCTTAAAGAGTTTTTCTTTTAATTCTGTCCATTTGTTCTAGTTCTGCTCTTTGGAACCAAGGAAATTAAGTCTATTCCCTAATTGATATCTATCAAATATTTTTTAAAATTATATCACAGGATCATAGTTATTTACATGCTGCAAAAAATTTAGTTATCATTTACTCCTCTTCGCTTAGTAAATGAGGAAAAAGAGGCTTGAAGAAAGTAAATCACTTGCCCAAATTTACACAGTTAGCATGTTCCCCACTATCCAGACTAAATCTCAAAAATTACTCAATATAATCTCATGAGATATGTTTACAAGTTCCTTTAATTACTCTTGCCACTCTCTGCAACATTGATCACTTAATTCACTGCATTAATGGTTCTCTTTTTTGGGTGTGGTTTCATTAGGACAGAGTACAATGGTATCATTAGGACAAAAAGAATGGTTTTAGAGAAACCTGCAAAGATTTATATGAACTGATGCTGACTAATGTGAACAGAAGCAGGAAAACAAGTTATACAATAACAACAACATTGTGGAAAATAACAAATTTAAAAGATTAAAGATTTCTCATTAATACAATGACCAATCATGTTTCCAGGGGGCTAATGATGAATTATGTTATCCACCTCCTGAAAAAGGATGATGAACTCGAGAAAAAAAATGAGATAAGCATTTTGATATATAGTCAATGTGTGGATATGATTTACTTGATCGTGCTTTTCCCCCCCAAAGGTTTTATCTTTTCAAATTTTTCTGTGAAATGTTCTAGGAGGAGAGGAGAGTTATCAAAAATGTTGACCAAAAAAAGGAAAAAGAGAGAGTGTGTTAATGAAACATTTCTTAATGTATAAAAAGGGAGAGAAAAAAGTCGAGCACAAAATGCAATTAGGAAAACTTTATAAGCAATACAAATATGTCAAATATAGACCAGTTATATTTCAGAAAGCAAACTACATAATAAAAATTTGCAGTTACATATATAAAACTACTTTTCTGTTCTACTTTATACTTGGAAACATTCCTTTTTATATTTGCTAAATTCAAAAGAAAATAAAAAGGAATGGTATCTCTATCATCAATTTTCTATATCTAGATGTTACACCCAGAACCAAAAAGTGTTCAAGCTAGAAAGGACCTTCAGCATTATGTTGTCCAATTCCCTCATTTTATAGATGAGAAAACTGAGGTCCTCTGGGAAAACAACCTAAGTCAAAAATGCAAATTTCCATATTACTAATAAAGTACTTTTTATTACTGAATCCCTGATGCTTCTATTAATGCAGACTCAAACCAATTTAACTTTCATTCACATTGAAGACATATTGAGTTTGAGATCAGCCAAGATTTCCCAGATCTTCATCATATCATCACTCTATCATTTTAACCCCCTCCCAACTACTCTTTTCCATTCCTCTGTCATACTTACTTTTCCTACCCTTTCCCTTTACATACATTTTCCCACTCTTTTTCTTTTTCTCATCTAACTTCAGAATTTGGGAAAATAATGCTAGTACCTTCAGAGGTTCTATCTTACCAACAGATTGAAATACAAATTTCTTATGTTGACATTCAAAGTCCTTCACAATTAGATTCCATTTTACTTTGCCAGCCTTAGTACTTCTTCCTTCTTATGAGTTATAGCTTTCAGCCAAACTGGACTTATGGCATTTTTTTTTTATCTTGTCTTTCCTCTTCCCATTTCTGTCAATCTACACAAACCATTTTTCATTCTGAGAATGGACTTTCTTAACATCTGTTAATGAATGAAATGAATGAATGAAAAAAATGAATATGAATGGAGTGAATGAATGTTTATAAAGTTCTTACTATGTGTTAGGCACTGCATTACTAGTGATACAATTAGAAAAAATTACATTCTCTTTTCTCAAGAAGTTTTCATTGTAATAGAGGAAGACAACACATACAGGGAGTTGGGAATAAAGAAGGATGTTTTGATCCAGTAAGTCACAAGGAAGTGAAATTAATTCCTAGTGAAAGAAATGGTAGCATTGATTTGGTTACTGTTCCTAGAACAAAAATAAAACTCTGAATGGGGAAATGTTAACAAGGCACCTGAAGATGAAGTATGGTCAAGAGTTTGGGGCCATCAATGAGAACAATATGAACCCAGAGTGGTTGGTAAGCTCCAAAGTGAGTGTCTTAGCTCCTCTAGGGTATGATCTCGGGAGTTCTATTTCCATGCAATGGCATCAGTGGTAGAAATATGATAAGACAGATGGAGAAAAAGAATGTTGTTGGGGGGGGGGAAGTGTCCAGAACCAGCTAGATAAAGTGAGATATGTGAATTAGCTTTCATGGATTGAAATCTTTCACTTCCTTTGAAACTCATTTCAAGTACCTGCTCCTCCTTGAAACCATTCCTAATCTATTCAGTTAGAAATGTTCAATATTGCTTCTTGGGATTCTCCTCAAAATGTGTTTTACCTTTCCTCTGAATTTACGATAGGATCACAATTTAAGTCAAAGGGAATGTAGCAAAAAGAAATTCACCACTATTGCATGTTCAACATTTAAACTCTATTGGATGATCTCCAAGGAGAAGGAACCCACCACCTCTTGTGCCCACATATTCCTCTTTTGAACAATTGTTAGAAAGTTAGGAAGAATTGTATTTGGAGTCAGGAAATCTTGATTTTCAATCTAGACTCAGACATTTATAACTGCGTGACCCAGAGCCAGTCACTTAAACTGCTCCATCCCTCAGCTTATTACAATTATCCTCAGTGGGGATAATTGTATCTACTTCACAGGGTTGTTGTGAGGATAAAATGTTAGTAAAGTTCTATGTAAATGTGAGCTATTATTATTAAATATTTCTCTCTGCATCTTCCACCTATTGCTCCAGGATCATAGAATCATCAATTTTTAAGTGGAAGAAATTTCATCTAATTTAAACTTTTTTTAAGTTTAAGGCCCAGGGAGCTTAAGTGACTTACCTAAAGTCACTCTTGGAGACCATAAGAAGTAAGATTTGAATTTGTTTTCTGATTTCACAGACAGTATTCTTTCTACTTCATCATATTGATGAAGTAGAATTCTGTCTCTGCCACATTTTGTCTCGTATCAGTTATTTGTGTGAGTGTCTTATTTTCCCCATGATAGCACATTTCCCTCTGTATTTTCCCACTCCCCCTTTCTGATTGGAAGTCCAATCAGACTGCAAATTCCTTGAGTAAGAGAAAGAGTTATGTTTCATATTTTTATCCCCTAAACCCCAGCACAATACCCTTGCACATAGTAGGTGCCAAAAGAAATGTTGGTTGGATTGAACAGAATTGATTTTCACAATGTTTATAATTCCCTGAAGTTTTATATTATACTTTTTCCCCCTACTGCTTTAAGCCTGGGCAGCATATTGCTGTTTTCACAGAGAAAATCAAAGAAAAAGGATTATAATTACAGGTCAAATCCCAGGCCGGAAGCAGCTGCAGGCACTGGGGGCTCCCCAGCTCCAGCAGTATTTATGTCAATGAAAAATCCAGACACATTATAAAACCCAGTGTAATGGAATTTGACCTGTATTTTTGTTCTCTCTATTTCTTCCTCAGGAAGTTTCTGTTGGATGTTCACATCCTGTTGGATGTTCACATACTGGATGTGAAGTGATAGCACGAAACCATGCAGTAAATGCTTGCCCTTCTATTATTCTTGGCTAAAGAATGAGAATGGCAAGCCTGGAGCCAATGCACCAACCTCCCTGTCCTACTTACATCCCCGTTTTGTATGCATCAGATTCCTCTGGTCCAAACTCTCCTGTTCACCTGGGAAATGGTCTAGCTCTCAAACCTGTCTTTTAGACCCAGTAACCCATTATGCTCTCAGATCAGAAGTCAATCAGTTGTTTTGAAAGAGAAGCCTAGAGCAAACACCCAGTGAAAGAACATTAGTACTAACTAGTTATTGCTTCAGATAACAGTGACACAGTCAGGATCAGCATTCCAGCTTTAGAAGAATGGATACAGACTTGGAAGGCAGTTTAGGGAACATATATGCTGACCCCCTTATTTTATAGATGAGGAAAATGAAGCTTCAAGAGGTTAAATATTTAGCCCATGGCCATATGACTTCAGAGACAGGATTAGAATTCAAGTTTTCTTGACTGTAAATCTAGCTTCCTACCTACTACACTTTCTAGTCCAAGACTTGCATTTGCATCCTTCCTCTGCCTGTGCACCCCTAAGAAAGTCAGTTCCTTCTCTGGCTCTCAGGATCCTCCTCTGTAAAATGGATGGAACAAACATTTTTCAACCTTTTTGTGTCATGGATCCCTTTTGTGTCATGGAGCCTGGTGGACTCCTTTAGAGACAAATGTTTTCAATTCGTTTAAGTAAATGATACATTTCAATTAAGGATTAGTGAAAACATACACACACATATACATACATATATATGTAGAGAGAGACAGAGACTGAGAGACAGAGGAAGACAGAGTGACACAAAGAACCAGAGAGACAGATAGACAGAGAGACAGGCAGACAGACAGAGACACACACACACAAATGAGCAGGCTAGAAGGAGGAGTATATAGTACTAGGACTGGAATCAGGGAGATTCATCCTTCTGAGTTCCAATCCCACTTCAGACACTTTCTAGCTGTGTGACCATGGGAAAGACATTTAATCCTGTTTGCCTCAGTTTCCTCATCTTTAAAACAAACTGGAGAAAGAAATGGCAAATATTCCAGTGTCTGCCTGAAACCCCAAATGGATGATAAAAAGGACACTACTGAAAAAAGGACTGAACAACAATACAAAAGATCATTCTGATGATAAATGAAGTGTGATAAACACTTAGAGAAGATCCAAAAGGTCTAGATTTTCTCTAGGAAGTTCTCCCTTCTATCTTGGGGGATTAGGAAAGGCTTCACAGGGGAGAGAGCACCTGAAACTTGAAAAAGGGAAAGGAAATTAAGTAGAAAGAAAAGTACTAGATACAGTGGGAATACATAGGAGAAGTCTGTTTCAGGCTTCCTGAGGGCCAAGATGATGACAAGTTCCCATAGAAACCCTACTGAGCTAAAGTTGGCACAGCAGCAAGTCCAAGACTAATAGGAAGACCAAGCCTGGAGGTGACAAGGAAATAGGAGAATTTTTGTTTTTTAAACACAACTTTCTGTGTTAACCTGAAACTGCAGTTAAAAAAACCTGATCTTTATTTCCCAGAACATCAAGTTTCCAATTTCAGGGATAGAGCATTTCTTCACCAATTCTGCTAAATAGCACGTTGATAATGGCCAGACTCCCTGGATATTTCTCTGCAGGGGTAAGGGGCACTAATTCCATGGCTATCCAACAGCTACATAGCTCCATTCTCAAATCTCTGTCTTGATCGACCAGCCTCAGTCTCTTTTCCTCCCTATAAACTATAATCTTTTCCTTTTTTTAAGAAAGAAAGTCAGTGGCTACAGTGGTGGGTGTGATTTCTGGATCTGATGAATGTATGTCCTATAAAGTCATTTTCTTCCTCTGGGTTCCAGTTTTCCATCAGTTGAATGGGGACAAAGAATACAGGTGATGTTTAAGGCTCCTTCCACTTCAAATATCCTACAATCCAATTCTTCCAAAGGAAAAAGAAAGCAAGTACCTCCTATATCCTAGGCAGGCAGCTCAATGGGGCAGCAGATAGAGCAGTGGGCTTAGAATCAGGAAGATTCATCTTTATGAGCTCAAAATATACCTCAGACATTTACTAGTTATGTGAACCTAGGCAAGTTACTAAACTCTCTTTGCCTCAGTTTCCTCATCTATAAAATGATCTAGAGAAAGAAATAGCAAACCATTCCAATATCTTTGCCAAAAAACCTCAAATGGGATCATGGAGAATCCAACATGACTGAAATGATAGAAAATAAAATGTATTGGGCATTGTGAGAAGCATTTTACAAATGGTCTTATTTGATCCTCATCACAGATTTTGAAATAGGTTTTATTATTACCCTCCCCTGTTTTAACAGCTCAGGAAACTGAGGTAGATAGGTGACAGAGTCATAAAGCTAGTAAAATATCTGAAACAGGATTTGAAATTAGGCATTCCTGAGTCTAAGAACCAACATATTATACATTGCACCATCTAACTGTTTATTGAATTTAGTGAGATCTAAATAAAATCCTGATGAAATTTAAATTCAAATCCTGTCTTCATAATATATATTTTTTTAAATCTCAGGATCAACTGGAGACCATAAACTCCTTGTGATCAAGGAATAGCTTTTTCTTTTCTTTGTATTCCCAGCACTTAACACATGCCCAGCAGGTAATTGGTGCTTAATAAATGCTTATTTATTCATTAACTGAACTCAGAAGTCATCTGGCCCCAACCACAAACACAACTACTGTTGATAGAAGGTCATTAAAGACAATGTTTGGGGTACAACACCAAATGATGAAATTAATGTAGTTACCAAATGCTGGGGTTCAGTCCTGTGAAGAATTCATAATGGCCATTCTCTTTGGTAAAAGACAGGTTTATATATGAGAAGAGGTTACAGACAGAATGAAGAGGTATAATAGATACCAGGAATGGTAAATATAAAATAGAGTTGGGAGAACATATGGTAAGATATCTTAAGGCATAAGAGGTGGGAGTGAGGAGAAAGACACCACAAGGCAGAAAGTCATGGTGGGTTAACCCAAAAGGGATTCAGTGAAGATGACGAGCGTGCGCATGGACAAATAGGAGAAATTTAACCTCAGGGGTTTGACATAACTTGGATTTCTGACAGGATACAGCAAGGTGGGGTTACCCATGACTTCCAAAGACTATATGAAACTAGGAGATTGAACTGATCCCCATCAGTACTCTCTCCTATTTGTCTCAGGGAGTAATGTTATCAGTACTTCAGTTTTTCTTCATCAACCCCACCTAGTTACTCATCAAGATCTCATCAAGAGGATCTAACTTCAAATCCTAATTTATAACCTTAGGAAAGTTGGGAAAGTCTCTGGAATCTGGCTTCCTCTGGTCTCGGGTCCTTTAAGCTTCAGAGCTAGGATGCCCTGATTCTTCTTTGAATAGCACCAATGACAGGTAACTCGCCACTAGGTGATGGTGCCTTCTCCTCTACAAATTCATAGGATGGTAGGATTTATCATTAGAAGAGACCTATATTTTCAGATTTTAAAAATTAGGAAACTGAGGCCCATGTTAAAAGGAAAGTTTTCCTTAAATCAGTGTGAATCTCTATAAAATCACCTTTTATTCCTCATTCTTGTGGGATCAAGTAGAACAAAAACAACTAATACTTAGGCTTTCATACATTTGAAAATGTCAATCATGCTCCCCTTAAGCCTCTTTTTTTTTTTTTTGGATGAAATATTCCCATTTACAGCAACTAATTCTTACCTGTCTCCTGAAGCAGCAAGATGGTATAGTGTACTTGGAATTAGGAAGACTCATGTCTCAGACTTCTACTGTAAAAATCATTTGAACTTGATCAATTTCAATTTCCCAATCTAGAAAATGGGAATGATGCTGAAAATAGTAGCACCTATTTCCCAGGGTTGTTGTGAAAAGTAAATTAAATAAATTAGATAAAACATCTTTAAAATCATAAAGTGATTTCTATTATATGGACTCAGATGCCACTTTCTCAGTAAAGCCTTCCCTGATTCTCCAGCATCTACAGTGAGGCACAGTGTTTTGCACATAGTGGGCATCTATCATTTTGAATAGAATTTTATTGAATCAAAATGAATTGTGACATGGTTTCCAATCCCCTTGTCATTTTAGACATTTTCTTGGATGTACTTTAGTCTGTCAATGAATGTCCTTTCTAAGATGAAGGAAGCTGATTTCTGGTCATTTAGGCTAGCCAGTATGTGAAGGACTTACACTCCTTTCCTCTTCCTCAACTGCATGAATTGTATACACTCCCATTTTAGGCAAGAGAGACATAAAATCTATGTTTTTGTGGCTTGTCTAGTCACTTTGTAAGTGTAATTTTCTACTAAGCTAATTATGCCCAAATTGGAAGCAGACTTCTATAAAAAGGGGAGGGGAGCTGGGAATGAGGGATAGCTAGCTACACATTGGGGGAAAACTTTGGAATCCCAGCAAGAAATGAATAAGGAGGAAATAGTGAAGGTGAATTTCTTTTCCTTCATTTCTTCTTTAACTCAATCAAGAGTAGAAGCTGAGGCAGCAGATTGTAGAAGGTGACCTAGAGCGGATGCCTTCAGGAGAAATTATTTTAAGAGATTCTGGGTATGAGATCCAGGAAGGAGAGGGTAAAGAGTGGGAGTGTCTGGGAGAAGAAGAAAGACATTTTAAGCTTAAACCCTGAAGCTATACTCAATACTGCATTGTAGGGCTTTATTTCCCTAAGAATCAGGGCTTAAAAGAGACCCATGAAATAAGAGTTCTGTAGTAGGGCATAACTAGTCTCAGAAGTTATACATGGCACAACATGGTACAGTGCTAAGACATTAGGACTCAAAATTAGAAGACCTGAGTTCAAATCCTGACTCATACTAATTACTTGTGTGACTTTGGGCACATTATTTAACCTCTTTCCTTCTCATCTGTGAAATGAACTTGTGGAGAAAGGTGAGTGTCAATCTACATTCTCTCTGAGATCCATTTTAGCTCCCAAGCTACTGAATTTTTCAAGGTAACTCACTACAATATAAGTGACTCAGAGGAGAACCTTCTTTGTTCAATCTTCTAATTAGCACCCTGCCTTCTCCTTTCTAGAAGCCAAACCAAAGACATCAAGCATGAGCTAAGAGGCAGCTGAGAGTTATAGTAGTTATAGAGTGTCACCACTCCAGTATCTTTGCTAAGAAAATCTCATATGAGGTCACAATGGCCAATAATATCAATAGATCACTATAATTCCCTCATCCCACAGAGAAATGTGAATGATATACTTGGGACATGACTCGGGCACTGATATGGTGGAAAGTAGTAAACTTAGTCCCAGTTAACAAAGAAATTAAAAAGGCATCCAATCCTGAATCCAAATCTAGGGCTCCTGCCATCATGATTCCTGCTCCCAGGTGGTCCATCGATGATCCTTCTACCTCAAGTTCTGAGAAAGCAGGAACTTTTTGAGTGGCTCTTCACATCTAGCTCTGTGCTTAGCATGGAACTCTGCATGCAAGAGTGAAGAACTGAGTCAGCATTCTCCATACGCTCCAACACAAAACTGAGTCGTAGAATTCTGAACTTACAATCAAGATAAATTTGAGTTCTAATCTTATTTCAGATACTAATTACATGACCCAAATCAAGTCTTAACCTCTGAGATGCAGTTTTCTCATCTCTTAAATGGAGATAATACTAGAACCTACCTTTCAAGGTGAGGATGAAGTAAGAAGATATTTGTAAAATGTATTTGCATCCTTTAGCTATTTTTAGCTATTTTTATTATAGGCGTACTTTTCACTGTAGTCCACTTTAGATCAGCAATATAGGGGTAACTGACAAAAAACTTTTAATAATAGCTTCAATTGAAAAGGTGGACCAAATGGTCCCTAGGAAGCTAACCACGGTGCCTAATTACTTCACACTGGATTCCACTGCTTGTCTGAGGAAAACACTGGACCACCTTGACACTCAGTCCACTAAAGTTGAAGCACTCCGCTAGATCAGTTCCTCTGTGAATCTTGAGTATGATAACTGTCTCCAAGACCCTCAGGATTAACTAGGCTTGGGATTTCAGGTCAAGTTATCACAACTCCTTTTTGCACCTCAATTGCCATGCTGCTCGTTTATAATGAAAGCCCCACAAGTCAAAAGGCTCATTGAGTTGAAACAACAATGCATCATTGGCAAATAAGATGAGAGAGAGTAAGTTACCTTCATTGAAAAAGCAATTGATTGAAGAATTTGTATTCTCTTTCGAATGCATTAAAACTCTCCAGCCATCACTTTAGGCATACTAAGTATATCACTCTGCAGGGGTGAAGAGCAATCAGGGAAAGAGGCAAAAAAGCCAGAGAGGGAGAGGAAAGGAAGAGAGAGGACAAATGAAAAAAGAGAAAGAAGAGGGAAAGGGGAAATTGAAAGAGGACAAGAAAGGGGAAAGCTGCAGAAGGAAAATAGAGAATAGGAAGAGGGGAATAGAAGAAGAGAATGGAAGTGAAAGAAATGAGAATGGCAAAGGATGAGAAGATGGAGCAGTGAAAAGATGAAAGGGAAGAGAAAAGAAGGCAGAAGAATGGGAGGAGGGCAACAAAAGAAGAATAGAAAAGGAAAAAAAAATAGATTGCGGGATGGAGCTTTCTGAATCAAAGAGGGTCTAACCATAAAGCTATTCAAGAAAATCTTCAGAGAAAACACTTAGTTGATACATGGAGAAAATATTTAAAAACTGATCTCAATGCAATCAATCACAAGCATTTCCTTGTAGTAGGGGAAAAAGAAAAAAAAATAAAGAACATGAGCTTTAGACCTGATTTCAGATCCAAACTTTAATAGGGAAGGTCAGTTAGGGTTTCTGGACTTCAGTTTCTTTATCTATAAAATGGAGAGTTTGGATTAGATGCCTCCTAGGATCATTCCAGGTCTATGACAGATGATCATATAATGACTGATTCATTGCACTAGTAAATGTGGAAAATACATAAAAGGAGACAAGTTTTCTATTCTCCAGAAGTTTCAAGTCTAGTTGGAGAGATAATCATATACAATGGACCAATGTTAATATCAATGGGATATGATGTAATCAAGATAGAGGAGATTCAGGAATGATTTTGTGTGTGTTTAAAGGAAAAAGCCAAGTTAAGGCAATGGAGATGTTTACAACAGAAACTGTAACATACTCTCTAAGTCTTATATATTGGGCCCAACAGTGTTGGTACTTTTTACCCCAATGACTTTGACAAAACTCAGATAAGACTCCTTGGAAAGTTGCAATTGAGTGGATCACAATAAGAAAAGCGCATCAACAAAAATAACAGAATAGTGAATGACACCAATGTTATCCCCTATAGAAGATGTTTAATACCTAAAATAAGAAATTTTTCCATAACTTATAAGATCTCATTCAACAGATTGAGACAAAGAATGCCTAGTTTCACATGCCAGTAACCTGGATAGGCAATGGGAAAATAAAGCATCCAATAGCCAGTGGTGGGGTAGAAACCACATGAATATGCTTGCCTCTACTTCTTCAGATAAGTTGTAAATTGGAGTTTGCCCAGGGTCAGCCCTGGATGAGGGTTCGGTAACAGCAATCATCTTGCTAAAGGAATCCATCACAGGCAACTGCCATGGTGAAAGAATATTCATTTAGGAAGAGTAGTTTGATGTTAACGTGAAGTTGTAGATTCACTTAATCATCTATTCCCTCATTCACTCAATTTGCATTCATCAAATGCCATGTTCCAAGAACCACATTAGGCAACCTGGACACAAAGACCAAAACAAAGAGTTCCTTTTTCAAGGAATTTCCATTCTGTTGGGTGAGGGGGGAAAGAGATACACAGAAAATTAAATTAAAATACATCCAGACTAATTTCAAGGGAGAGGGTACTAGCAATCTCTGAGCTTAGGATAGGATTTCTATTGGATAGGTCATCAGTTGACAATTTTATCTTTCAATTCACTTTAATTCAATTTGATAAGTATTTACTACATGTCTACAATGTCCAAAACATTGTGCTATGCTAGTGGTTGATCCCACAAAAGAGTCCCTGCCAGCTCAAGTAGAGCTACTTGAATCAACTCTCTAGCAGATTTCCAATATGAGCATTTATCCCTTGAAGCAAATACTACAAACCAGGGCCCAATTTTTTTGCTTTTGTTGTTTTCCCCACTTAAAAAAAAATGAAGGATAAACTTAAAAGTGTGTAATAAGTATATTTCCCCCTTAAGAACCAGCTGTTAAACTTTTACCAGAACATGAGTGGTCCCTGTCCTCAAAGAGTTTACATCCTACTTTTGTTACTGTTCACTCATTTCAGTTGCGTTCGCCTCTCCATGATCTTTTTTAGGATTTTCTTGGCAGAAATTTTGGAGAATTTTTCCTTTCCTTCTCCAGCTCATTTTACAGATGATAAAACAGGGGCAAATAGAGTTAAGTGATTTGCCCAGAATCACAGAGCTAGCAAGTGTCTGAGATTAGATTTGAACTCAGGAAAATGAGTCTTTTGACTCTAAATCCGGTATTCTATCCACTGTGCCACCAAGCTGCCCTATATTCCACTACTTCCCATGTATATCCTCTGTTCTAGACAGAATGGCTCTAATTTCTGTAAGGATGGTTTTTTGCTCTGTCTTTATTACCTCTCTGTCCCTCTCCCCTTTCCTCAAACTTTCTGCTTGTTTCACCCATTATCCAAAACCTAATTCAAATCCTATTTCCTTGAGAAAGCCTTCTATTTTCAGTCTACAAATTGCTCTCTCCCTCCTAGCACTTACTATCTATCAGTCATCATCTGACTTAATAAATATTTGCTGAATGAATTAAGTAATGACAAAGTAGTGCAATGTACAGTCAAAGGAAGCCCTCGCTTGACTGCTATGGATTGATGCCAGCACAGGATTAAACTGATTCAGTTACTAAGATCTTATACCCCAAATAAGCTGTATGACAAAAACTGACAAACAAATTAACATAGGCCTCCAAGTATGAACTTTTGTGGTTTTAGAAGATGGCTCCTTTGACAGACAACAGAAAAAAAAGCATTTTGGAAAGTTGGAAAAGAGCATTGAACTTGGAATTAGGAGACATAAATATGAATACTGCTTTTGATAACTAGCTGCATGATACTGGTAAGTCATTTTGCCTCTATTTCTTGACCAGCAAAATGGGAATGATAACAAGATGCAATGTAGTAGGATGGGAAATACTCTGCACTTGAATTTTAATGCCAACCTGATACATATTACCTTTTGTGGTATTGGGCAAGTCATTTCATTCCTCTGTGCTCAGTTTGATCCTCTGTAAAATGAGAAAAATGAACTAGATAATCTACAAAGCCTCCTCTAACTCTAAACCTTAAGTTCCTAAACTTGTAATATCCCTTCCAACTCTTAACATCCTACAATCACAAATGCCTTACGCATCCCAAACTTATTTTTATGGAAAAAGTGATTTAGAAGCTTTAAGTCACAATATATATGTGAACTGTTATTATGGTTATATATTACAATATAGTCATAATAACAAACTAATACAAGGAAACTGTCTCAACAACAGCACTGTACAGTTGTGAAAACTCTGGTGCCAGCACAATTAACATATTTGGATTCAAGTCCTACTTCCTCCACTACCTTAGTGATTTGGGAAAATAACAATAATAAAAATAATAATAACTAGCAGTTATATATCACTTTTAAATTTGCAAGTACTTTACAAATATTTCATATTTGTTATAACAACCCTATGAGATAGATGCTATTCTTCTTACCATTTTACAGATGAGAAAAGTGATGCAGAAAAAAACCCAGGGTTCACACAGCTTATAAATGTCTGAGGCTGGAATATGAAAGCAAGTTCTCCTGATTCCTAGTCCTTTTCTGTAAACCTTGTGCCAGGTAGATTCCAATGTCACTTAGCCTCAGTCTCCTCCTGTAAAATAAGGTGGTTGGACTAAATGACTTTTGAGATCCCTTTCAACTCTAAATCTATGATCTTTCACTTTGAAGTCCAATGCAAGCTTTGGTTGATGCTAGGATATGGCAAGTCAAGGACATTTAAAACAAGAGACTAGCTGAGATTTGTCCAGGACAGAGAAAGCACTGAAGAAGAGGAAGATCTCAGTTGTAGATAATAATAAGAAGTCTATATATGTGGGTGGAGTGTTAAGGGTTTCTGGCAGTAGAGTAGGCAGAAGATCAGATAAACAGATGGTTGACACCAAGAGGAAAGCAAATCTTTTTGGCACTGACTATCATCACCATCAATGGGGACTACAGTTCTGTTCTTGAATGCATCTTTTTGTTCTTGAACTCAGTTCCTTGAGAGATTGGATGAAATAACGTAATGCTCCATTCCTGGCAAAACTGGAGTTTGGAACAGGAAACCAAGGAAGACATTTGGGTATGCAAATAAAAACCATATAAAGAAAGGCATGAAATCTAGAGCAAGAGAAGTGACAGTCCCATTATGTGATGCTCCATTCAGACCACAGTGTCTAGGTCCAATTATGACAGTTTGGGAAAGAAACTGAGGAACACAACCAAATGACAAATCATCAAGAATTCATACTATTTGATGCTCTGCTGAAGGAATCCAAGGTGTTTAACCTGAAGAGAAGAATGCGGGTACATGAGAGCTGTCACCAAATATGTGAAATGCTGCTGTGCAGAAAAAGGATTGGGTTATATACTTTGGTTTTAGTTTTCACCCCAGAGTTAGAAGAAATAAAATGAAGATCAAAATGGGCAAATTAAGGTTTGAAAAAAAATTAGACTTGACTCAAATCAGACTAGCCCGCCTATATTGTAGTAGGTTCCCTTGCTGGAGGTCTTTAAGGAAAAATTGAATAACCATGTATGTTATACAAGAATTTGTGGTGGTCTTTCAAATCCTTTACAACTGTAATGATTCATGACTGTGAGAATTAAGATCAAGAAACAATTGTAGAACTAAGATAGAAAATAAGAGTTCAATTCAAAGAATCAAAGCAAGAAGTGATTTAGTAGAAGCTAAGTGATGCTGTGTTATGTAAGCAAGAGGATTCACACAAGAGTCCAGTAACTGAAGTTCTAGTCCTAGTTCTTCCTCTGACTCACTGTCACTTTAGGCAATTCACTTTGTTTCTCTGAATCTCAAGTTTTTTTCCTTTGTCAAATGGGGATAATAATATTTAACTACCTAACTCTAACTTTGTTGGGAGGAAAGTGCTTTGTAAACAATAAAATGCTTCATAAAAGTGGAGACACAGCAGTCTAAGCAGAGAGTCTTTTAGTCTTAGAAAACTCAGAGCCCTAGGGGAATACCATACAGTGTTTATATAAAAGAGATCAATATTTATTCATAATAATAAAACATGAATTAGATAATTCACTTATCAGCCCAAAGTAAACCCAATAAGTCCCACAAAACAAAGATGAAAGGGAATGTGAAAAAGAGACACAAAGAGAAAGAGAGAGAGAGAGAGAGAGATATATTCTAAGTATTCAAAAGTTTACTATGCCTATTCTTAACTTGACTAGAAGAGAAGCCATCAGATTTTGATATTCTCCTTCACAAACTAGATCCAGACAAGCTGAATCCTGAATTCTCCCCTGCCCTTCCCTAGCTCTGTGTCTTTGTTTATCTTCTTCTGTCCTTCCTCTCCTTCTTTGTTAAATTCTTACCAACTCTTTAAAATCCAACTCCAAAGCCCCCAGCTCGGTGAAAACTCTCAAAGAAGATCTAACATTGTGGGTCTTGTGTGATCATTCTCTGATTCCACCTTCATCCCTGAATTTGCCTTAGTCCCAACCATAATGACATTTCCTCTCATCCTTGGGCACCACATTGCGCTCCGTTCAAATATGAACATTTCATGGATGATCATATCCTTTAAATGACTTCTTTGTGGCTTACCAGCTTCTAGAATCTAAGTTTTAGTACAATAAGCACTTAACAGATGTTTGTGGAGTTGAACTTTAGATTCCATAACAAATTAACTTCCTTTCTAGTTATCATACATTTGCACAGGCTGTCCCCTTTGTCAGGAATGTACTCATTCTTTGTTTCTGCCTTTCAAAATTCTTTCCTTCAAGGCTCAGGTTTCTTCCTTGATTCTTCCAGCTGTAAATAGTCTCTTTCTCCTCGAATTTTCATAGAATATTTCTTCTAAAGCTCTTCTTTGCCCCTACTTTCTTTCATCCTTATCTGATATCTATGACATCTTCTCTAGGAAGGAGAGAATACTCTGGAGAAGAAAGAGAGCCATTTTAAAATCTTATTCCTGGTGTCCAAGCCTGTACTTTATATGGCACTCAAAAATTTACAAAGTGCCTTATGTACATTGAATCATCATACCAATGCTGTGAGGTAAGTAGTATTTTCATATCCATTTAACAGATGAAGAAATTAAGAGTCATTGAGGACAGAGTCAATGGTACCTTGGATTTGGAATGATAAAATTATAGGCTCAAATCCCACCAAGATACATGTGATCTATGTGGCTTTTGGAATGTCATTTAACTGCTCTGTGCTTCAATTTTCTCATCTGTAATATGGGAGGGTTGGGCTTGATGAGATAGTTTATGCCAGCCCTAAATCCACGTTCCAGTTTTGTCATGGTCACACAGAAAATTTATCAGAGAAGTTTGAACCAAGGCTTTCCTGACTCCATGTCCCATCTGTGTTCTCTCTGTGATGCTATGTTGTCTGTGCCATGTTAGATGTGCTTAATAAATATTTGCTGAATGGATTAAATATTAATTTATTTTAAACAAAGTCAGGACATTTGGTGCTACTTTGTTATTGCTATCCTCAGATCTGGTCTGATACTTTCTCTATTCACTTGCTCTGATATTTTCTTGCAGTGCAGAGCTATTAATGACTGTATACAGTTCTGTCCTTCCTTTCTGAAAATGCCCTTTCTCTGGTATTTCTGAGACAACTCTCTCCTGTATGGACTTGTGCCAAGTGCTTCCTGGCATAGATTCTCCTCACTCAGGCTCTCCAAGAAGCCTGATTTCTCTCTTTGGTTCTGCCCCGAGACTGAGCCTGTTCTTTTCTTCTCAGTAATAGTGGTTGCCAGAGCCATAACTAGGAATTTTTATACTGGGGGGGGGGGGTCAATTACTGTAAAAACCAAGCCTAAAGTAGGCAAGCAGCACAAAGACACATTTAGTTGGTGATAGGGGAGAGGGAAAAGGCAGACAGCCCTTTGGGAAATCTCAGTATACCCTAATGCTGCTACTGGGAGAGGCCGCCCATGGATTCCCCAATGATCTGAGTCATTTGATAGCTTCCTTTAAAAACTATTTATTCTTAGGCTCATGCAATCATAGCTAGAACTGGAAAAGCCCTCAGAAGTCATCAAATTCAGCCTTCTGCATTTTATAGATGAAGAAGCTTAAGGAATTAAAATGATTTGCCCCAAATCACACAGGCCATGGGATTTGAACCCAGGACCTTTGATGTCAAAGCCTGTATCTTTTCCATGATTCTCAAAAACTAGGCATTAAGGTAAGCTATTTCTTCACCCTTGGTATGTGGGGAGGGTTACTGGTAACCTTTACTGAAAACAGATGAATGTTTGCTTTTGGGGAGAAAGATGAAGAGAACTTGAAGGTGATCCTCCCTCCCAAATTTTCAAAGCTTCATATTAAAATCTAAAGGGATCTTGGTCCCTGAACTAAATATTTTAATTGTAGATGAGGAAAATAAGACCCCAGGACTTTCCCAAGGTTACAGAGGAAAGCTCATTCAGCTCATCCTGAAATTTAAGCTGAGCTAAAAAAGTGTTCAAAGGCATGCCGAATCTCATAGACTAATATGTTATTAGAGATGCAAGGGCTCTTAGAGACCACCATATTGAACCTGCTTCTTGTACAGAGAAAGAGGGACCCAGATTTTGTTTCAGAGCAAGGGCTAGATTAGGATGCCATTCTCCCAACTCCAGGGCCATTACTCATTCAGCCAAACTGTCCTCCCTCATAAATATAAGGAATTAGACTTATTGGAGTTATGAGCAAAGCAAAAGACTTGAAAGGAGAAATATTTGATTTCAGATCCTTACTAGATGTATTACTCTTGTGGAAGCCACTGAACCTCTCTGACTCTCAGTTTTCTCATCTAATAAAATAATGAGATAGATGAGATCATTTTTAAGGTCCTTCTAGGTTTAAAGCTTCTTTTGTGTGTTTTAATAGTCTATTCTTTAAGATTCTTTGTAGCTCTAACATTTTGTGATTATAGCACATCTTTTTTGGTTGATATTTTTTAATTGGCCCCCTCCCCGACTTAACTAGTCTTTTTGACTATCTAACTCCTAAGATCACAGTGAGCATAGAAAGAAAATCACAGAATGGAAGAGCTAGAAGGGACCATGGGGGTCATCTAGGCCAACCCCTGAATTTTTCAAAGGAGACATATTCAGACATATCCAGAATCTGAAATGGGAAGTCCAAATAGGCAGTGGCTTTAGACAAGGCATGTTGGGGGAAGAGAAAAAATAGTTCAATAAGTGAAATATTTTTAAATTGCTTTGTATAGATGTACATATTTTAATGCCAGAAAATCCTATAGGCCACAAATATGGATTTTATGCCAAATCAAATAATTATGCCACTTACTACCCATATGTCAATAGGCAAATTACCACCTCCGTTCTAAGTCTGCTCTTAAAAAGAAAAGGACATGGATCAAGTAGTTTCTCAAACTCATCTCACCTCTAAATCTATGATCTACTCTTTTCCTCTTCAACCATTGAATTAATTCCCATCCTTTAAAACCCAACTCTTATATTCTCTCCTCCTTTCATCATCCTCCCTATCATATCATAGAAATATAGATTTTCAGAAATGGAAGGGACTTAAATCAATATACTATCTGCCTCATCTACTTCTCAACTAAAATATCTTCTACAATTTACCTGAGAAGATTTTTTTTTCAGGAACAGGTTGGACAAGAAGGATTATGATTTAAACAAGGTGGGTTTAATTTTTTATATTTGTTAGTGATGACACAATTATGTCCTCTTCATTGTGTCTGTCAGTCAACATTTATTAAAAACATGCTACATGCTAGGCACTATGCAAAACACTGAGTATAAAAAAACTTTAAATGAAGCAAAAGACAGTGCCTGATCTCAATGAGTTTACAATTTAATAGCAGAGGCAAAGAGCAATTATGTACAAAACAAGCTATATACAGGAACTAATTAAAAGAATGAAAGCACTAATTAAGAAAGGGTTGAGGAAGACTTCTTATAGAAGGTGGGATTTTCATTGAAACTTATTGTTGTTTGTCCTTCCTTCTGGAAGAGGACCATGATATCAGGGATGTGAAAAAAATGAGAAAGACAAGATAAGAAAAGAAAAGATGAGATGAGAAGAAAAGAGGAGAGAAAAGAATAGAGAAAAAAGGAAAGGGAAAGGAAAGGAAGGAAAGGGAAGGGAAAGAAGGAGAAGTGAAGGGGAAAAGAAAGGGGAAAGGGAAGGGAAAGGGAAGGGAACATGTTACCCAATTGGTCAATTCCAGTTGGGTTCCCAGTGGTACAAATCCTACTCCTACTCACAGAAGTTGTTGTTTGTCCTTCATTCTCAAATAATATCATGACATTAGGGAGGTGACGGATGACACACAAGTCAGTAAGACGTAAGTGAGGGAGCTATACAAAATTTAGAGTTAAAGAAACTCAGAAAGCTAAAAGCATAAAGCCTGAGGCAAAGCATTCCAGACATAGGGGATAAATATATATATATATATATATATATATATATATATATATATATATATATATATAGATCCAAGAGTGTTGAAGACTAGACCATACAACCCCTTAATGGCAAAGTCCAATTATTTTGCTACCTGCTTTCCACTCCTCTTTTAAAATTTATTTCCAAAGTCTCTGGTTTTACTCACTGCTTTTCAGACACATGTCTCACTAAAATTTCCTGTTTTTTTGGCTAATATTCTTCTTGCTCAGTGATGTTTTTTTTTTTTTTTGAAAAAATGGCATGTCATCGATTGGGAAATGGTTGAACAAATTGTGATACATAAAATAAAGAAGGGGCTGATTTCAGAAAAAATTTGCATGACTTACATGAACTGATGCCAAGTGATGAGAGCAGATTCAGGACAGCAAGCATACACAGTAACAGTAATAACTGTAATAATGTTCAAATGTGAAAGACTTGGCTACTCTGATCAATACGATGATCCACAGGAATTCTAAAGGACTTAGATGAAAAATGCTATTGACATCCATAGAAAGAACTGATGAACTCTGACTGCAGATTAAAGTATATTATTTTTCATTTTATTTTTCTTGCTCTTTTTTTCAACAGGCCTAATATAGAAATATGTTTTGCATGATTGTATATGTATAATGGGTAGCATATTGTTTGCTTTCTCAATGAAGAACTGGAAGGGGAGGAAGAATTTGGAACTCAGCATTTTAAAAAGTGACTCAGTAGTGGATAGAGCACCAGCCTTGGAGTCAGGAGGACTGAGTTCAAATGCAGCCTCAAAAGCTTAATACTATCTAGTTGTGTGATACTGGGCAAGTCACTTAATCCCACTTGCCTTGCTCCCCACTCCCCAGAAATAAATAAGTTTATTCTGCATTATTAATATTTTCTCCATCACTTTTTAAAGTTTAGACAATCAACAAAACAATAAATCAGGTCCTAATTTGTACCATTTTGAGATGTGAATGTTCACCCTGAAACTTATAATCAGCTCTCCAGAGCTGGTTTGAGTTGGCACTGCTGTTTGAAAGGGACCTTAGAGGCCATTTAATTGAACCCCTCTCCCTCGTTTTCCAGATGATAAACTCCAGAGAGGGGAAGTTCAATAAACTTTAATTCAATAAATGTTTATACTATTTATTGTGCCATGTGCCTATCACTGTGCTACATGTTTGCTCAAAGACATCTAAATTACAAATGAGAGTCAAGATTTGAATCTTCTTATTACAAATCTGCCATTATTTCCACTCATCCAAAATCAGAGGTACTAATGGGCAGAATTTTAATCTGAATTCAGCTCCTCTGACTCCAAAACTAGCACATTTTCTACTGTATGATAGGATACATCGATGGCAGAATTGTTGAATGTTGGACTTATAAAGGCCCTTAAATTTTCTTGGTGAAGGAATGGGAAAGTACATCGCTATCTTTGCCAAGAAAATCTCAAATGGGGTCACCAGCTATATAATCCTGGGCAAGTCACTTAACCCTGTTGTTTCAGTTTCCTCATCTGTCAAATGACCTAGCCAAGGAAACGGCAAACCACTTCAGTATTTTTGCCAATAAAACCCCAAGTGGGATCATGACTGAAAATTGCATGATTGAAAAATGATTGAACAACAATAGAATCCATCAAGTTCAAGAACCTCATTTTATAAATGGAGAAACTGAGTCACATAGATGTTCCCAGTCATTTGGGTAGTAAATAGAGCTGGCATTAGAGCTCAGAATATTTGGATCCAAATATAAAGAATGGTGCTAGGAACACATTTTCTTTTTCCTCTCATAGACACACTTTGAATATGACTCATTATAAGTTAAGAATTTGTGCCCCAAACTGAGCCCCCCATTCTAATTCAAACTCAGGCACCCACAGCTGTGAGGTCACTCTTGGCAGGGGCCTGGAAATCAAGAGACAGACTCTAGAGAAGGTGGTCATTGGAGAAAGGGAGGAGGGAGGAAGAAGAAGAGAAGGGAGTAAAGGTCAAGCGGAGATGAGCTCACCCCTAGGGTGAAGAAGCTCTATCTCTTCTCTTTCTCTTTTGCTTCTGAGACTGAGCTGGCAGGATGCAGGAAATCTCTGCCTCTCTCTCTCTCTGATGTATTGATTGAGGAGAGAAGGGGGAGGCAGGCACTGGAGAAACTGTCTGCTAGGTCTCCAGTGGTGATGCTTATGATCACCCATTTGCTGATAGCAGGAATAGGGTAGAGGGCAGAAGAAGGGGAGAAATAAAACTTTATGGCAGGTAAGCAGTGAAGGGAATAGGAGCAACACTGTAATTTCCCCAGGACTCCTGGAAGGGAGAGACAGAGAGACAGAGAAAGAGAGAGAAAAAGAGAGAGAGAAAGAGAGAGAGGGTAGAAGAGAGAGAGAGAGAGAGAGAGAGAGAGAGAGAGAGAGAGAGAGAGAGAGAGAGAAACAGAAAGGGAGACAGAGACAGATATCAGAGAGAGACAGACAGAAGCAGACAGAGACAGAGACAGACAGACAGACAGACAGAAAGGGAGACATAGAGACATAGAGAGAGACACAGAGAGAGACACACACAGAAAGAGGGAAAGACAGAGAGAGAGAGAGAGAGAAGAGAGAGAGAGAGAGAGAGAGAGAGAAGAGAAGAGAGAGAGAACAGAGAGAGAGAGAACAGAGAAAGAGAGAGAGAAGAGAGAGAGGGAGAAGAGAGAGAGAAAAAGAGAGAGAAGAAAGAAGAGAAAGATTGAGAGAGAGAGAGAGAGAGAAAAGAGGGAGAAGAGAGACAGAGAGAGAGAGAGAGACAGAGAGAGAAGAAAGAGGGAAGAAAGAGACAGACAAAGAGACAGAGAGATTGAACTATATGATTTTGGACAAGTCATTTAAGTACTCTGGGTCACAGTTTTCTTATCCATAAAATGAGAGTGGGGGAATGGCCTAATTGTAGAGATTTGCTGGAGCCAGTTGGAATCAGTTCTCTAGCTGATTATTAAGTATCTGTTATTAGTCATTTTTCAGTGACTCCTTGTGACCCCATTTGGGATTTTCTTGACAAAGATACTGGAGTGGTTTGCTCTAGCTCATTTTACAGATGAGGGAACTGAGGTAAAAAGGGTAAAGTGACTCCTACATGGTCATACAGTTTGGAAATATCTGAGGTCAGATTTGAACTCAGGAAGATGAGTCTTCCCGACTATAGTAGGCACCCTGAAAATGGATTTGGGTTATTGTCTATACTTTAAAAAGTGATGAAGAAAATGTAACAACGTAGACTGAATTTTAAGTATGCCATGTGTACTTTTTTTTTTTTAGAAAGCCAATTGTTAAACATTTACCATTACACTCCTGTTTAGATGGTTTCTAAGGTATCTTCCAAATTCCAACCTATAATGTCATGAATATTTGTTAAATTTTCCTATGTGAAAGGTTTTATGCTAGGGATGGGAAATAAACAAATATGTAGAGATCAAGTAATCTATCAACAAGTATTTATGAATGACCTACTATGAATCCATATTGTCTAAGCACTAAGAACAAGTACAGGGAATGATGAATCGTATAAGAGGGGCACAAGCCCTATGGAATGGGATTGTCCATTCTAGAGAGGGAGTTACAGCCGTAGGTCTCAAAGAAGTATTTGCTGGGGAAGACAGTTCTTCTTTTCAGGGAGTTCTTATCATTCATTCACAAACACAGCATTTAATAAAAAATGCAAACTGTATGTTGTGCAAACCACATATGGAAATCTTGAAAAAAGAAAGGAACAAGTATTTATTAAATATTTTCTGCACTCTAGGCACTTGACAAATTTTATCTCATTTGATTGTCATAACAACTCTGTGAGGTAGATGTTATGATCCCATTTCATAGTTGAGGAAATGAGGCAAGGATCACACAGATGGCAATTATATGAACCTAGATTTGAACTTAAAATCTTCCTGACTCCAGGTCCAGAGTTCTTAACTGTCTTAAAGAGATTCTGGAGAAAAGAGTGTTCAGTGCTAGGTAGGGTTAATCGACCTTGGAAGGCTGCCTGAAGGTGATGAGTTTTGACAAAGGTGAGGGAAGAGCTGACAGAATGGAGGTAGGGGAAAGTCATTCGATAAGGTAAGAATAAACATGATGAGAAGTTGGAAAGTGGGAAAGACTAAGACAGAAAATAACAAGTGAAGGTGGCAAGTCTAGGAAAAGATAATTCTGGTTAGCACAAGAAGGAATGCTGTTGCCTGAATCCAGGATTGAATGTTGCTGGATGAGTTCAGATAGAATGGGGATCTTTGGGGGAAGATGGGTGAGATTTAATTGGAGGAAGAACTCAGTTAAAAGCCCTTTCTTTTCTCAGAGTAATCATTCACCAAGAAATAGAAACAGGGCTCTACTTCTGGCCGGGTGGGGTCAGGCATTAAATGATAGCTCTACAAAAAGCCAAGCATCTCAAGTTCCTTGATGATGCTATAAATCAAGCCTCATAAGTAAAGCTATTACACGCTGAGGAGCGACTCAGTCTATTGCCGGGTGCCATCATTTGAGAAACGTTACTTCGAGTTTAGTTTATAGCTCTGCTGTAAATTCTGCTTAAATAATTCTGGAAGGCAGCCGGGGACATCCCCAAGCCTTGGAATCCCAGGCTGTTTTGGGCAGTCCTGGTCCCCAGGGTCTGGGGATCCCCAAAATGCTGGGACAAGGAACTAGCAAGTAGGGACATATGAAGTGCCTACCGTGAGTTTAACATGCTATTCTGATGAGATATGCCAAAGACCACAATCTAAATATGTCCACTACTACCATCCCAAGGGTAGTTCTATTCAAATAATTATGATGGACCAGTTTTGTGTATGATAAGATGCTAGAAAATTAATTGCCAAGGATGTTTGTAATTGTAGCTAAGAAATAGTATAGTTATATAGTGGATATGATGTTGGACTCAAGGAAGACCTGGTTGGAAACTGAACATCAGACAATAGCTGTGTGACCCTGGGCAAATTATTGAATCTCTGTTTCTGAACTATAAAATGAGAAGGTAGGACCTGATGGCTTCAAATCCTAATTTTTCCTCCAAGCTCTAAATCTTTGACCTTATATCTCAAAGCTTCTTCTTTTCAAAATAAATGCATAGTTTTCAATATTCACTCTTAAAAAACCTTGTGTGTTCCAAATTTTTCCCTCTTTTCCCCCACCCCTCCCTTAGACAGCAAGTAATCCAGTATATGTTAAACGTGCAATTCTTCTATACATATTTCCACAATTATCTTGCTGCACAAAAAAATCAAATCAAAAAGAAAAAAATTAGAAAACAAAAAGCAAGCAAACAACAACAAAAAGGTGAGAATATTATATTCTGATCTACACTAAATCCCTACAGTTCTCTCTTTGGATGCAGATGGCTCTCTCCATCACAAATGTATTGGAAAAGTCTGAATCACTTTATTGCTGAAAAGAGCCACATCCATCAGAATTGATCATTACATAATCTTGTTGCTGTGTACAATGTTCTCTTGGTTCTACTCACTTCACTTAGCATCAGTTCATGCAAATCTCTCTGAAACCATCCTACTGATCTTTTCTTATAGAAAAACATCAATTACAATTTATGAATTGCAAAAAAAAATGCATGTATCATTTCATCTGATGCAAGCAACAATCCTGTAAGGAAGAAACTATTATTATTCCCATTTCAAAGGGAAAGAAACTGAGTCCCAGAGATAAAGTGGTCTGCCTAGAATCTTGTCTAAGACAGGATTTGAACTTGTATCTCTGTCTCCTGAGTCCAAAGCTCTATCCATTAATAGACTTACCTGTCCCCTAGGATACTATATTCTTGAACTTTGGAGTTCACTCTTGACTTTCCAGGGAGACCTGGAGAGTTCATTCTAGATCTTGGGAAAATGAAAAGTTGTAGAAGTCCACAGATAGTGGGGAAACTCTGGGTAAGGTATAAGACCCTTCAGCTCAGAGGAACCCTGCTGACAATGTCTGGTTTGGCTCCCCATCTCCCCTAAGGGCTCTTAGCTTTCCTGAAAAGTCAGGGGATGGTGACAACCTGTGTTGTGATTGAAGTAGAGTGATACAAGTTGGCAAAGAATGATACCAGGAGGCAAACTACATACAATAGCAAGTTGTTTATGTGGTCCCACATGTGCAGTATATACTTAGCAAATGCACAATGTTGCTTTGGTTATATAAGAGTATATAAGGAGGAAAGAATTTAGAATAAATGGACTCCATATTTCCACCATTCTCGGGAGTCTCACCTCATCACTCCTCCACTGAGACAGTATGTTTTAACCACCCTGGCATGGGGGCTCTAGAAAGCATAATATGCTTTGTCACCCCAACTTGGGGGCTCTAGAAAGCAGGACACAACAGAAAATGAAGAAGATATAATCTAAGACTCACTTCTTTTCGCCTCACTATTTCATCAATCACTGTTTATCACTGTTTATATCTGTATAAATAATTCTTGTTGGAAGAACCCCACACTTGGATGCAAACCAGCAACTTTTCTATCATTTGGGGAGTTGTCTGGGTCACACAGTTAGTTTTTGCAAGATTTGAATCCAGATAGTGCTCACCTTGAACTCTCGCTCTATCTCATTTATCTGCCTGTCTCTCATCCATCCCTATGAAACACAGTTTTTCCTAAGTCTATTCAAAATTTTTAACTTATTAAAAATGTTAATAGCAATGGTAGAAATTCAATTAGAACTGGACGTAGTACACGAATGCCACAGTATCATAGATTTAGAGCTGAGAGAGACCTTAGAGGTCAGATAGCTCAACCCCCCTCATTTTACACTTTAAAAAACTTAGGCCCAAAAAGAAGTTAAATGACTTGCTAAAGATCATCTAGCTAGTAAGTTACAAAGTCAGAATTTAGAATTGTTTCTATTATACCATTCCTTCTTGTTTGTTCTACTAACCTCTGAGCTCCTCCTTCCACATCAGATCCATCTATTCCCTTCTCATCCTTCTTTTTTCTCTCCAACAATCCTCTAATATTCTTCTTCTGTTTCCCTTTTCTCTTTAGTCCATCATGATCTGCCCTTTTTTTACTCCCTTTGTCTGTTTCCTAGTCCCAAACAACCTGTTTCTATCTCCATTACACCCCAGTTTCATTGCTCCTTTTTTTCCCCTCTATGCATCAGAAAACTCAGACTAATGATTAAAGTTTCATGTAATTTCCCAAAGCCTATAGAGTCGTGAGTGGTAGGGTAAAGGGTTGATTGGTGTTTGGCAACCCTGGTGGGGCTCCTATCTAATTCTCATGGTTAAGACTCCTCAGGATACCATCTTCCAATGCTTTTAGTGTTCAATTCTCTTGTTCCTACTCTTGACATCCCCATCAGTGTCCTTCCTTGGTTCTCAACCAATCCCCAATCTGCAACATCTTCAAAGCCATGCTGGTAGCTCTTGCTACAAGAAGCTTTTCAAGCTGATTTTTGAAAGAGTCCCAATGCTACAGAATGAGGTATATGTGTACAGATAAGTCTTCAGGTGTTGGTTTGTTTTTCTGGGACATACACGCAGAGAACACATATTTAATTAGATAATATTATGTATAGAATGTAAACATTATATAATATAAACATTACCTATGGGATACTGACATATAATAATGTAATAAGTTTTAATATAACATGTAATATACAATTATATAATTATATTTAAGTATATGTGATATATTATATTATATTATCATATATCATAATATAATATAATTACAAAATTATATTACAGCATATAATACAAAATTATATCATATGTACATAGTATACATATTTTATTATTTTGTTATTTATTGTATATTATTCTATTATATATGCATATTATGTAGATAGACAATAAAATATTTTTCAACATACAGGGAAAAAGTGCAGATGAGAACAACACAAAGCAATTTTATTATTCTCACAGTAAATTTTAAATTGTGTATATATGTGTAACATTTTGTTTCTTAACTAGCAAACATTTATTTTCTTTCTCATCTCCCCATTTTTAAATAAAATGTACATAAAAGTTTACAGTTTCTTATACAAGACTCTTATTCTTTTTGTATGTTGCAATATTTGTGTTTGCAGATAACTGCTAAATTCACAATAACTTACTTTTTTCAAATAAAATCACCTATGTTTATTTATTTTGTTCTTTTCTGCATCCTGTTTAACATTTAAATACTTAGTTTGCACAGAATGCTTCTATTGCAAATATTCCTGTTCCTCAATACTATTGTTCTAATCATACTGAGCCACAGATTACTACAAAGTCTTTTCACTGAGACATAAAGGATAGTCATCCAACTAGAAAGACAAAAAGAATGAAGAATGCATATTGTCCAGAAACCAAAAGGCAGTAGAACAAGCAGCACATTGGATAACTGCATCAATGCATTTTTGCTCTGGCCAGATCTGCCTGTGAACCATGAACTGGGCTTATTTATCAGGAGGAAAATTAGGCAATCCAATCATGCTTTCATATGATGACAAATGTATAACTAGAATGGACCATAGATAAGGAAACAAGTTCAGAAAAGTTACCTAATTACATTGCTAATAAGGAAGCAGGAAGAATTCTTAAATTCCTACTATGTGACAAGCACTGTGCTAAGCATGCAAATGCAATAGAAAAAACAGAACAGGAATTTCTACAAGTTTATTCTTACCATTCATTCAATTTCCAAAGGAAGAAACTAAGTCCAGGGATGGGATAGTCTAAAGTCACACAGTAACTTAATGGCACAGCTAGGACCAAGAACTCAGGTCCCCTAATTTTTATTTTAGAGTCATGTCCATTATATCTTATAGTAAAATGCAATCTGATTAATTATTCTAACCCTATGTGTTAAGATGAGTGGGGTGGTCTAGATGATCTCCAAGTTCCCTTACAATTTTGGTGGCACTAATTCAATTTAATTCCATAAGCATCTATTATGTGCCTATTAATGGACCAAGCACATATATAGAGGCAGTTAGTTGGTACATTGGATGGAGCACTGAGACTGGTGTCAGGAAGAGCTGAGCTCATATACAGCCTCAGACATTTTCTAGCATTTGACACTGTCCAAGTCATGTAACTGATTCCTTTAATCCACTGAAGAAGGAAATGGCAAACTGCTCCAGTACTTTTGCCAAGGAAACCTCATGGACAATAAGGTTCACGAGGTCACAAAGAATTAGATGTGACTGAACTACTGAACAACGTGGAAGGCACTGTATTAAATTTTGGGGAAACAAAAAGTTGGGAAAGATAATCCATGCCCTCAAGGAGCTTGCAATCTGATGATCTAAGGCTCTCTAACTTCCTATTTTTAGATTAAAAAAAGAGAGGTGAGAGAAATGATTTCTAAGATTCTTTCTAGTTAGAACATCCTGAGATCTGTAATCCTCTCTCTATCTACCCCCTTGCATGTAGTTCCATGACAGGTCAATTAAAATCTGGAAGAAAATATAGAATTCATTTAATCTCTTTTTAATTCTCCTATTTTGATTCTTAATTAATTATTCATTCATTTTACAAGTGAGGAAACTGAGATACAGAATACTGTAGATAGATATCTAGAAGGTGACAGAATAGGGGTTTAAACTTTCCAATGTACCAAAGGTGCTTGCTGCCCATCTTTTCAACTCCAGTATTTTCTTAATGACATTATATAGTTACCAATTATAGAATCCCATGATGTCAAAAAAAAATTCAACATTTCAGGTGATCAAATAGATAATGGGAAGACACAGGAGCATGTAATTAGACTGATGTATGCTACCAGGACCTGGAGTCAGGAAACAGCATCTTCCTGAGTTCAATCCTGCCTCAAATACTTACTAGCTAAGTGATCCTGTGCTTAAATCACTTAACCCTATTTGTCTCAGTTTTCTCATCTGTACAATGAGCTGGAGAAGAAAATGAGAAACCACTCCAGTATCTCGGCCAAGAAAATCTTAAATGAAGTCATGAAGAGTCAAACATGATTGAAACAACTGAACAACACTATCCTGCTAGGGAGAATAGCATAAGAAGCAACACACAAAAATACAAAAATGACTAGGAAGAAAGAGCTCATGTACCAAGAAAGAGAAATAGCAGACTAACAAGAGTGCTGCATTCTTGTTTCTAGCCACAAAATATTTAAAGAATCAAAGACTACTTCCAGCACTTGGTGATAGATCCTCAATTAAAAAAAAATATGAAAATGCTACAAAATGAGAAGGTTTGGAAAGCATTTGCCTGCACAATTGGAAGGAGAATCTGCTCAAAGTAATGAGCTCATAGAGACATCCAACTATTCAAGCATCAGAATAATGTTGATATCTTCCACATGTAATCCATGGGAGATATTTGACAATTCATTTCCAAGCAACAAACATTTATTAGAGACAGCACCAGACTTGACATTGAAAAACTTTGATTTGAATCCAATTTCTGCTTTGGTGTGCTACTGTGGACCTCAGTTTCCTCATTTGTAAAATGAATGAGTTGGATTAGATTACTTTTGATGAACTCATTTCCAGTTCTAGATTTGTGATCCTAGAATCCTAAATCAGGTGTCCTCCCTGCACCTCAGTTTCTTCATTTGTAAAATGAAGGGATTATCACTCAAGGACTTTCTGGTGTCCTTTCTAGTTCTAAATCTAAATCTAAGATTATATTTTATTAATCACTATGTCTGTGAAAGATTGCAGATAGATTGCACAGTGGATAGAAGGCCGGCTTTGGAGTCTGAAAGACCTGAATTTAATTCCCTTTTCTGACACATTCAGATTGTGTCACTCTGGGCAAATTACTTCACCTCCCAGGGTCCCAGTAAGCTCTCCTCCTATGTAAATTGCAACATGGGTACTGATTTGCATTGGTAAATGGGTGTATGTGTGTGGGGGCATTCTTCACTCAGAGTTCTTTATGCTAATGAAATCCCAGGTGTGATATTTTTTAAATGAAAGTTGCTGGGGAGGAGGGGGAGATACAATGAAGAAGGAAGATATGGTCCCTGTCTGCATCTTTACTATGTTAAAAATGGAGATGTCACAACATGACTAACGTGGAAATATGTTTTACATGATTGTACATGTCTAACCTATTCAAAGTGATTGCTATCTTGGGGAGGGGGGAGAAAAAAGAGAGAGGAAGAAAAATTTGGAACTCAAAATCCTATAAAAACAAATGTCAAAGACTATCTTCATATATAATTGGAAAAAAATAATATTAGGTGGGTGAAAAAAAGGAAAAAAGAATGTAAATGACAGTCACAATTATCTAACATATTTATATTACCCTTGAACTACGCTTTAAACATACCTCTCCCCTCCATTAATTATCCAGATAATTGGCTCAATTCAAAATTACAAGTACAATCAATGGGAATGCAAGCCGTTGTGATTCCAGGTGATGCTGGTCATGGTATTTAGTTATTTTGCAGTCTTGTCAGATTCTTGGTGACCCCATTTAGTGTTTTCTTTGTAAAGATACTGGAATGCTTTGCCATTTTCTTCTCCAGCTCTACAGATGAGGAAACAGGATTAAGTGACTCATCCAGCTAGTAAATGTTTGGGACTACATCTGAACTCAGGACCAACGCTCTATTCACTGAGTCAACTAGCTTCCCAGAATATGTTCATGCTGGCCCAGGCCCACGAAATTCTGTTCTCTCTACAAATTCTAGGTCATAGCCTGTGATTTAGGCTCCTACTGTTTTCTCTATCTGGAGAAAGGGCAGGCAGAAGTAGTCTCTCTCAAACACCTTGCACCCTACTGTACTTTACAGTGGACTACCCTCTGGATCTCTTTGTCTCACACCCTAGATTCAAACCTCAGAAAATCTCTCCTCCCTAAGGGATGGGAATCTAAATGAAAAGCCTAGTGTGGGGGTTGGCTGGGGGAATGTTGGCCTAATGCCAATCAAGCCACAATGCATGCATGATCCAGGAGCTTCTGGTGAGACTGCAGATGCAGATCTGAGAAGGGCCCAGTGTTCTACCCTCTTTGCTTTGAAAATGAGGGCCTGATATTACTGGAACTGTTTAGCCAAAAGGTCCTTTGGTTTAGGGGGAAAACACACACACAACAACGACAGGAAAACTGCTCAGAACAGAACAGTCTAAATGAAGGCGAGGCAGCTTGTTTCCAGGCTTAAACAAAAGTCCCTGTTTTTTCCACATTTAGTTGTAGAGGGGGAGTAATGACTGGGGTTAGAATTTCAATGAAGGCAGACTGAGGAAGGTGGACTGGATAAGCTAGACCTTCTAGGATCTGGGCCAGGAGAGAGCCTATACTAGAAGCTGCTCACCTTGTTCCTCTAACCATAATTCAGTACCTTCTCTCCCCCTTCTTCCCCTCCCTAGCATCCTCTGACCAGAAAGAAGCAAAGCATCCATTATGTGTTTTAAGCATCCTCTGTCTGAATCACTATATAATATATGTTCTATAAATCCTGATCATTGAGTTATAGAATCCTAGAATGTTACAGGTTGAAAGACTATAAATTATCCAGTCAAGTTACCAGTTATCCCTATACTTGGTAGAAATGGGGTGGATAAATGGTTGTAACAAATAATCCATTAGTGTTAACTTGGCACCTACTAAATTCAGACCTAGTTCCTGCCCTCAAGGAGCTTACAGTGTTATAAGGTAGACAGCATGGTCTAATGGAAAGAAAAATAGCCAACATTTTTTCAAAAGCATTTCGGGGGTGTTATCTCATTTGATCTGTAAGGCAGGTGCTAATACTATTTCCATTTTATAAGTGACAACACTGATGCTGAGGGAGATCGAGTGATAAGCCCAGGTTATATAAACTAATAAGTATCTACAGGAGAATCTAAAGTAAGATCTTGATTCCAGCTCTGTCATTCTATTTACATGCTATCTTATCTGTCATTAAGCATTAGTTCTCAAGTCAGAGGAGTTAGGCTGCTCTGTTAAGCAAACCACAACATCTTTCTGGAACATGGATTCCTCCTATAAAAAGTGAGAAAATTGGACTAAATGTCCTCTAAGGTGCCATCTAAATTTATTATCCTACAAATATAGTTTTGAGTCCCTGTTCTATTGCTGTGTGACCTGGGACAAAATATTTCCCCTCCTTAAACCTTAGTCTCTTCATGTGTAAAATTAGCTAGTTGAATCAAATGATATTTAAGATTCTTTCTGATATTAAATATTAAGTATTGTGGACATATGCATATGATGAGACAGGCAATCAGGCAATGTGTGCTCGGTGTCAAATGAATGCTATGAATAGAAGGTATAACAGTTAATAAGGGGAGGAAGAGATTCTGATTTGGCAGTTAGTTGGTGCCAGAGTGCATAGAGTGATGGGCCTGGAGATAAGAAAACTTATCTTTCTGAGTTCAAATCAGGCCTCAGATACTTACTAGCTTGTGTGATACTGAGAAAATCATTTATTGTTGTTGGCTTTAGTATCTTTATCTGTAAAATGAGCTGGAGAAAAAAATGACAAATTGCTCCAATATCTTAGCTAAGAAAACCCTAAATAGGGCCATGAAGAGTTGGACACAACTGAACAACCACAAGAATAAGATTCCCCCTGGACTAGAAGAATTAGGGAAGATTACATAGAGAAGGTGGAACTTAGATAAGATATTGAGAAACATCTGGATGTCCATAGAGAACACAGGGAGATCATTTCTCATAGATAAGATATTAGCAAAGCAGATATTAGCAAAGTTGAAGAAGTGAGAATGAATGTTCAGAGGATTGGAAAGAGATCTGTCTAGAGCAGATATTCAGAGGGCAGAAATAGATGATAAATATAGAGATATAGTTGGTTGGGGTTAGGAAAGACAAAAGATTTTATAGACACTCCAATAGATGATTATATCAACATCCACATATACTGCACTATAGGAAAAAGATAAGCTGAGAAAAAAATAACAAAAATGTAAGCAGCATTCAGTGAAAAGATTGGTATAAGCATTCCTTGATCAAGGAAATTGTGAGTTACGACCAAAATAAGGATGTATTTGTTTATGAGAGAGAAAGAAACAGAGAAAAGAGAATGATCATCTCATTACTTATTCATAGGTTGATAGATTTAAAGCTGCTAGAGCACTTATTGGCCAAATAACACAATTTCTGCACTCTGTAGATAAGGGAACAAAGGCACAAAGAATTTAAGTGACTTTCCCAAGTCACAGGGGCTAAGCGTGGGAAGCAGAACTGGAACCCAGATCTTCTGACTCCAAATTAAGTGCCCTTTCCATTATACTATAATGCCTCTCATGGAAGGATTCTTATACAAATTAAATTTTTTTCAAGAGATTTTTGAAAGAGGAATAAAAATGAATGTTAATGATAATAATGTTGATAACAATAAAAAGAACTTCATCAAAAAATTAATAAAAACAGACATTTATGTAGTACTTTAAAATTTGCAGAATTCTTTACTTACATTATTTAATTTGAGCCTAAGAACAATGCCGTTGTTCATCAATTATTATCCCTACTTTACAGATAATAGAAACTGAATCTTGGAGATGTTAACTCACTTTGTTCAAAGATCCATCTAACCATTTTTCCTTCCTTCCTTCCTTTATTTTTTCCTTCCTTCCCTCCTTCCTTCCTTCCCTCCTTCCTTCCTTCCCTCTCTCTCTCCCCTTCCCTTCCCTCCTTTGACCCTCCTTTTTCCTTTTTTTTGTATCCCCAATATCTAACAGAGGGCCTGGTACATAATAAGCATTTAGAAAAGGTTGATTGATTGGTTAATCACACAGTCTCAAAACCAGTAAGCATTAGAAATTATGGGTCAAATAATAATAACAAAAATATTTATAATCACTATAAGGTTTGCAAAGTGCTTTACCTGTAATCTCATCTTATCTTCACAAGAACTCTGTGTAAGAGACTATTTCTCCCATTTTATGGATGAAGAAATTGAGGCACAATTGTCTAAAGTTGCACACCAAATAAATGTCTGAGCTAAAATTACAACTGTGTTTTTTTTTTACTCCAAATGCAGCAATCTATCCACCAACCCAGTTGCCTCTAATAAGGATATGGCTTGCAAGAGGAATTCATCAATTTCTTCTTTCTCTGGTGACTATGGGACCACAAGTCATCCTGCTGAGAGGCCAGGCTGACATTTTGACTGTGGGTTTCAGTTCAGTCAATTGACAGTGTAGCTTTCTGCAATCTCTGAAAACCCCAACTAACCACACTCAGTGAAGAAACTGCAGCAATGGGGGCAGGGACTTTCTAGTTCCACCAACACACAAATGGATTAACTCGATATAGACAGAGAGAGCTCCAGGAGGAGAAAAGAAAGAATGTCTATTTCTGTTGCTGCTTGGAAGTGAATACATTCCTGGAAAATGAGATTACAGAATCTTTTCATAGTACATATGTGCTCATACTCACCCACAAACAAATATATACACATATATGCTTATATACATTCTTTTAATTAAAATACAAGATTACTTGATGAAAGGATTGTTTTTAGTAACATTCTCCCCTCTACTGCATATCTGTATCTCAGGATGCTCAGGGAATAAGGGAGGGTTTAGACAGGAAACAGGTATTAGTTTTTAAGTGTTGATGGGTATTTGTATGCATGTTTATGCAATCTGTAAGAGGCAGCATGGCATTACAGGAAGAATACTGAATTTAGAGCCATAAATTCATAGGATCATAGATTTTGTGCTAAAATAATTTGACCCAATACACTCATTCTACTGATGAAAAAATGAAGTCAAAAGGGAATAAAGTACCTTGTCATAGGTCATTTATCTAATGAATTTATCTAATAAAACCTGCAATGCCCAGTTTCAAACTCATTTCTATTATCTCCAAATCCAGTTCTTCAAACCAGAATTAAAAGTACTGCTCTTCAATTTACTACTTGTGTGAACTTGAACATGTCACATTCCTTTAATGAGTCTCAGTCTCTCATTTGTAGAATTGGGCAGTTGAACTAAAAGGTCACTAAGTTCCCTTCCAATTCTAATATTCTATAATCTTATTTATATGTGTGTGACTTTATGTCTCCAACTTCATTCCAAAGGCAAATATAATTGAAATTTCTAAAGTGTTTCTTTCCCTTAATTGCTTCTGCCTGCCTTTCCCCTCCTCTTCATTTGCATGGAAAATTGAGAGTTATTATTAAAGAAAGTCAATAAATCAAGAAGCATGTAATAAGCACTTACTACATACCAGGAACCATACTAATTACAAAAATGTGTCCCAAAGCTGTACAATAATATAACTGTTGAATTATGTCCAAATACTACACCATTGCAAAACAACATTGCAACAAAACATTGCCAAAAAAAACATACTATAATATCATTTCTACTATTTATAATATTGTTCCTATGGAACCACCTGTCCCCCTGTAATGTCATTTCACCTAACATCATGCTTTCAAGGGATCCATTAATGACAATAAACAAGATTTTCCTATTTAAAGACCTCTGCAAAGCATTTCTCCAGGCCAGACTCACAATAGAATATGCTTATTGTTCTATAAGTATTCCAGTTACTCACACATGTGTATCTGTCTCTTAGTTACTCAGTCCAAATATCCAATCATCTCTCTCATCTTCTCATCTGTATTTATGGCTCTTTTTACTCCCTATGCTTCTGTATGGCTGTGTGTGTATATGTGTGTGTGTGTGTGTGTGCATATATGTATACACACACACACACATACACACACACACACACACATATATATATATATTTCAGGACTGTAGGTGCAATTACTCAGGCCATGAAAATTATTCCTCCGCTTCCTCCTCCTCTTCCTCTTTTTCCTTCTCCTCCTCCTCCTCATCTTCTGGGGAGCTCTTCAGGGTCCTGAGATTTACTGAGTCCTCATTTGTCATTAAAGAGAGAGAGGAGCAGCAAAACACAGAAGCTGCCTGAGGCTCCCTGTCCATCCAAAGATATTTATCATGGTGCAAAGACCAACATGGAATAGTTGTTTAAAGGAGATATTGTTTGGATAAAATCACCCATTACTGCTTTAAAGACACATTGTGTGTGTGTGTGTGTGTGTGTGTATTTGAGAGAGAGAGAGAGAGAGACAGAGACAGAGACAGAGACAGAGAGATGAGTTCATGTTTAAATCAAGACAAATTCATATACTCAAAGTAGCTGACTACTTCCTCCTCCCTTGAGGGACACTAATCCACCATGGTTCTGTTCTTACCTATCTGAGGAGTCCTTTTCAGTCTCCTTAGTAAGACTATCATTCATACCCTAGCCATTACACATCCATGTACTCAGCGCTCTGTTCTGGACTCTCTACTTTCTCTCTTGGTGACTTCATCACTTTTCATGATTTAAGTGTGATTTCTCTGAAGATAACTTCTAGATCTACATCTCTACCCCTCATCTTCTCCTGATCTACAAGCCTGAATTTTTTAAAGGTTGCTCAAAGTTATTAGTTTTTTTGAAACAAAGTTATCGAGGCTGTTGGAAAGCACATAGGTGATTCGTTAGTAAAAAACAAACAATAATGTGCCTTCTTTTACTTGTTTTTTGGTGTTTTGTTTTTATTTTCATTAAAAAAAAGCTACTCACAACTACTTCTATACTTAAGCAATCTGTCTTAAAGGAATAGGTGAGAGAGGGAAGGGAGAGAAGGGAAGGAAAGGGGGAAATGGGCTCTTTTGCCTAACACAGTGCTGATTTTCCTGGATTCGCTGACATGATGTTTCCTCATGGTCTTCTGAATCAAGTCACAGGTGATCATACCACGAACAACCTGGAAAGTTCCTGAGTGATCTGGAGATTTCAATACAGTTGTCATGAAAGGATGACTCAACTTCCTGAAGAACAATCTTGTCCACCAATGGCCTGGGTCTGATTTGGGAAGACCAGGATTGAGGGGGATCACTTCCCCAAAGTACTCAGCAGTTCCATGGGAGCTATTGCTGGAAGTGGAATCCAGAATCCTTCAAGAGTAGTCATGGATTGTTACAAGTAAATTGCTGTATGGGATTGCAGCCCTGTTGCTTTTTCTTCTTGTGATGAGAAATCCTTGTCAGGCAGTGGGCTGCAGGGGACAACCACTGGTGACTGGTGACCCAGCTTGGGGGAAGAGTGCATTAAGCCACAGAACCCATTTGTAAAGGAGATAATGGAAGGATACTCCACAGCAACAGAAAATGAGAGAATTCTTTGGGTTTAAGCCAGTATTTTTAATTGCCTGCTGGACACATCCATACTTTCATGTCCCATAGGCATCCCAAACCTACAAGTTTGAAACAGAACTCATTATCTTTCTTCCCTAAAACACTCCTCCTCCTAAATTCCCTGCTTTTCTCAAGGGTACTTCTATTCTTCTAGTCACTCAAATTTGAATCTAGGAGTTATTCTTAATTTTTTACTCTCCTCACTCTCCAATTAATTGACAAATTTTGTTGATTCTACCTTCAGAACATCTCTTGCATTTTTTTCTACTTCTTTCCATTATTCAACTAGAATCAATCACTCCTAAATTATGTCCTTATTACCTCTTGTTAGGGTTACTGCATTCTCTTTTTAAATAATTATCCTGCCCTAGTTACTCCTTTCTCTAACTACCAATTTATATTTCTAAAATTCAAGCCAGACCATGTCACCAACCTCAAAAAGCTTCAATAGCTCAATAATGCCTTGAGGATAAAATACAAAATCTTCTGTTTGGCATTTCAAACTCTTCATAAAATCAGTTTAGTTGCCACTTCCTTAGAGTTCCCTGATTCCCTCATTTGTTAGTGTTCCCCTTGAAAATTACTTTACATTAATCTTGTATATAATTGACATTTACTTGTCTATGGATATCCCCTTAGGATGCAAGGATTCTGAGAACAAAATTATCTTTATATCTCTAATACCTAGCTTAGTGCCTAGAGTATTGTAGGTACTTAATACATATGTCCTGATCTGTTGGCTAATCTTGATCTTTCTGCCAAAGTCTTTGCATCATCACTAAAATCACTATTTTATTCACCACTATCTGTCTGCATCCTCATGTACTGCATCCATTTGAAAAGAAGTGGGATATCTTTTGTAACTTTGAATCTGAATAATATATCCTATTGGATTTTTATCTTTTTGAGGTTATTGGAACATACTCTCTTTTGGGTCTTTTAATTTATTTTTTTACAAGTTGTAAGAGGGAAAGAAGTTACTTAATCAAATGAATAAAGTACCTCTTTTCAAGAAAAAATATATATTAAGAAGAAATTATATTTTTGAGTGTCCTTACTTCTTTGTAAATTGTTCTTTTGTACTCTGCTGCATACCTAAAGTAGGGCTTTTGAATGAAGTGTAACAAAGTTAGTAAGCATCTAAAAACTTTCTGATAGGTTGAGAATGAGCCTATGTTGGAAAGGAGATCATTACAGAGATCCAAGATAGGCAAATATCAAAATTGAATAAAAACACCATCTTTACATGAAGCCAGAAGAACAGAGGTCATTGAATGTAACTTTTTAGAGGGAGAATCATGGGCCAGGATAAACTTTGGTAAAATCTTTTTTTTAATTTTTAAAGTTTTTTTTTATTTTCAAAACATATGCACAGATAATTTGACAACAATGACCCTTGCATAGTATTGTGTTTCAGATTTTCTCCTCCTTCCTCCCATCCCCTCCCCTAGATGACAAGCAATCCAGTATATGTTAGACATGTTAAAATATATGTTAAATCCAATATGTATAAACATATTTATACAATTCTCTTGCTGCACAAGAAAAATCGGATAAAAAAAAAGTAAATGAGTAAGAAAACAAAATGCAAGCAAACAACAACAAAAATAGTGAGAATGTTATTTGTGATCCATATTCAGTTCCTACAATCCTCTCTCTGGATGTAGATGGCTCTCTTCATCACAAGATCATTGGAACTGGCATCAATCATCTCATTTTTGGAAAGAGTCACATTCGTCAGAATTGATTGTCCTATAATATTGATGTTGTCATGTACAATGATCTCCTGGTTCTGTTCATTTCACTTAGGATCAGTTTAAATTATCCTCTCTAAAATTATCCTCCTGATCATTTCTTGCAGAACAATAATATTGCATAACTTATTCAGCCATTCTCCAATTGATGGGCATCCATTCAGTTTTCAGTTTCTTGCCACTACAAAGAGGGCTGCCACACATTTTTGCACATACAGGTCCCTTTCCTTTCTTTAAGATCTCTTTGGGATATAAGCCCAGTAGTAATACTGCTGGATCAAAGGATATGTACAATTTGTTTAACTTTTTAAACATAGTTCCAAATTGCTTTCCAGAATGGCTGATCTGTTCACAGTTGAACCAATAATGCATTAGTGTCTTTGGTAAATCTTTAGATGAGAAAGTGTCATTCAATTTGGGACTGGAAAGATCTTTTTCAAACTTCTAATTATTTCAACTTTTTGTTTTTATATATTTTTTCTTTTTATGGCAAGTAAATAATAGAAAATGAACACCTCTGTGCTGGAATGTATAAGACGGGGAAAGGGGATAGTAGGTAAAGGAACTTGGGAATGGAATCAATAGCAGGAGTAAAATAAATTTTTTTCAGGTATAGCATATTTCTGAATCTGGACAGGAAACCATGTTACTTGTGAACCCAGAAAGGCACATAGGTTTAAGATACCTCAGCTACAAGTCCATGAATAAAGTCATTTAGGAAAAGATGAAAGACAAGGCTTCCTTGAACAGAAACTCTGAAAGAAGGAACTCATACTCCAGGAATCTGACAGGTCAGTAAGACCTAAGGTCTAGGTTCATATCCTTTGCATGGTTCACACCAACATTTTTACTGACATTATCATTATCATCCCAATTCACTGTTGTAAATATCACCATTACTAACATTATTAACAGGCTCATTATTATCAGCATCACAATCATTACTACTATCACCATCACCAATGCTGTCAGAATCACTGCCATTATTGCTACAAGTATTTTCACCTTCACCAACAGCATCAGATTTACCATTATCTTCATCAATATTACCATTGACATTGCTAACATTACCATCACTATCGCATCATCAGCAACCTCACAGTTACCATTATCTTTATCATTGTTATCATCGATAGCCATACCATTCCCAACTCCATGAAAGAAACATATATATGAAGGAAATGCATTTAAAGAAAATAAAAGTAAGAACAAAATAATTATTTGCTGCCATTTCCAACCCACATAAAACAATTGGTCATTCAGTTCCTCTCTTTATTAAGCTATTTGTACATAAAAGCTAGGATCACTTATGGTGAGAAGGCGTGGGGTTAAATCAACTTCTGAGATTCCTCTGACTTTAAAATTTTTATTATTTGATGTTTCTCAACTACCTTACATTCTTCAGTGAAGAATATGGAAGAGAAGGCATTTAAGACAGGTGATATGGCATCTAGTTCCAGCTCTGAGACTCATTGTGTAACCTAGGATATGTCATTCCTCCTTTTTGAGGTTTAGCTTTCTCACCTGAAATTGATTTTTAAGATCACTACTAGTTCTAAAAGGTTTTGATCTTATCTCATTTTCTCCATGAAGTTTTTGAAAAGAAAAGTAATATATCTCTCTGGTCTTCATCTACAACTAAGAAGTTCTAAATGTTAATGCAGTTGTTTTGTAAGCAATTAAGAATCCATATGTGTGTGGGAGTATCACAATAATAATAGGAGAAAGATGAATTGGCACCTGAGAATAGCTGGAGGGAGGGAGGGATATGTGTTCTCCACCTGAAATCCAAGTGATCAGAAGAAATTAAAATAGATATTCAAGTAGAAGTGGAAGCAGAGACACTGATAAAAGTAGATCATCAGATGGAGCTATAAATTGAAAGGCATAAAAGGAGTTGTTCCAGTAAAGAATTGAAACAACTAACTTAGAGAATATGCTACACTTTCAAGTATTACCTAATGGGTTATGTCCAGAATTCAGAAATAAAGGATTTAGTTTCATCACGCCTGGGCCTAAAGTAGGAATATAACAGATTGAAAATGAAAAAGTCTTACGTAACAGGTATTAAACCATGTCAAGCTGGATTAAGTAACTAAGCTATGCACTTATCAATTTCCTTTTATATATAGTTTTTAACCTGAGATTTTCTCATAGGATTTTAAGTATTTACACTTTACCCAATTGACTATATTGAGATAACAACTTGCTTTGGTAGGGAATGGATCCAAGAAACCACAAGGGGTAGAACAGAAATTGAAAGGGTCACCATCTCTCTCTAGATGGAGACAAAGTCAGCTAATCAACCACCTTCCACCCTCCAGTGGCACATATCCCAGCTGCTTTTGTTAGAGGACCAAAAATGAGGCAAAAATAAAGTAACAAATGATTCCTGAACAAATAATTCATATGTATTTCCCCCCATGCAGATATCATTAGAAAGGGGTAAAGGGGAAGGAGAAAAAACAGAAACCCTGAGTTTTCCTGAAATAGCAAAGAGTCAGAGCAGGTTTAGGGACTCTTTAAACAGCTGGATTAATTAACAGGAGATTCAGACAAAGTCTGCTCTTCTGGTCCCTGATCCTCTGCATCTAGAAATCAGGGATAGCACATGCTAAATGTTTAGTGTATGGGTAGTGGGAAAGTAGCAGAGGACAGGCTGAAGAAAGCTTGGTGGGCACATAAGGTCAAACATCAAATTTATATAGGCTCAAGGTCAAGATAAAGCCATCTAATATGAATGCTACCACTACTACCAGCATCACTAGGCCATCCCCAAACCACATGACTTTCCTCATTCTTTCTAATTCTATTTTAGAAGCAATGTGGTATGCTGGAAACAACCCTAGATTGGAAGTCACAGTCCTGACTCAGCCACTGAATCTCTATGTGATTCTGGTTAATTCATTCCCTTTTCCTGAGTCCCAGATTTCCATTCTAAAAAATAAAGGAGTTGCTCTAGTCAGTATCTCAGATTCCTTTTACATTCTTTTTGACATTTGACATTTAACGGTGACATATAAGCTATGGTGCTTATATAATCAGACTGTAGAGAGAAGGTAATTTAGGGGCTAGGAAAAAAAAAAGAAAACAAAATGGTACCCCCAGGATTCCAAAATTTTTCACTGGTATAACTTATAACTTGATCAAGTCCAGCAGAATTTAGTGGAAAAACAATATCTCCATGAATAAGAAGTCTGAGAAAAGAAGTGTGATCCTACCCTCCTTCCCACCAACCTGCAATTTCATCAATATAGCAACTTCAATGTATTCAATATAGCAATTCAATGTAGCAGAAACACTTTCCTTCTATGCTAGGCTGTCCATTGCTTTGTAAATTAGTGAGTCTGAGGGAGTGGTTCACAATTAAACAGTTACTACACATCAAAGAGACGACTTGAACATGGGTCTTCTTGATTACCATATCAGCCCTATAAGCCAGCATATCCTATTACTTCTCCTTAACAACATAAAAACCATTTGGGAAAAAATAAAAAAGAAGTTCTCTAGTAGGATGAGTAAATGCTATTAGAGTCGCAGATTTTATAGGCAAGGGGTTTTGAGGCAGAGGGGAAAAGACATACTAAACTCTCTACAATTTGGAAATGTGACAGGGCTGAGAATATGACCCTCTTTTATGGGTCCCTGGGACACAGGCCATTTTTGTGAACTTCATTCAGAATTTATAGATTCATCATTGTCCTTCTCACCATTTGTATTCAGCTGCCTTAAAAACAGGTAGATGATGGGTAAAGTCCTTTCTGGACAGGAATATGGTCAATTCTGCATTTCCAAGACCCACAAGAAAACAAGAGACCAGATATCCATATGGAATATCCAGATATCCATATGGAATCCCAAACTTTCATTCTGACATTACTTCTGATCAGAAGCAATATGCTGGTCCTGTCCATGCAATCTAAGACTAGTAATAAATATAGCAATAATAATAATGATATAGCATGAGTTCCTTGAGAACAATGACTGTCTTTCCGTTTTGCTTCTATTATTAATTCTAGTCCTTAGCTTCTTTTTTTCATTGCTAGGGTGCATTTTTTGCTTCCTTAAGGCACTGCCTAGCACATAGTAATCAGTTAACAAATGCTTATTGATGACTTAATGACAACTCGATTTATATAATCCTTTAAGATTTAAAAAGGGTTTTCTCTCTTTTTCTGACTGTCTCTCTGTCTCTGCTTCTCTCCCAAAAATCTCTGAAGCAGGACTATTATCATTTTCATTTTACAGATGAGAAAAATCATTTCCCAAGACTGGTTCAGAATCATATAGCAAATCAGAAATCTTATGAAAATCTTCTAGTGTTCTTTCCACATATCACATTGCCTCAAGACACTCAAGCAGGGAGTAATAAATACTACAAGAGCCAAAGCCCTACTTAAACAACCTCATGGATTTTGGGAGATGATCATTCAGTGCCCCTGTAGCCTTTGAAGAGGACAGAGCATCATGTCTGGAATCAAAAAGATTCATCTTCCTAAAAAATTCAAATCTGGCTTCAGATACTATCTCTGTGACTCTGGACAAGTCACTTAATTCTGTTTACCTCAGTTTCCTCATCTATAAAATGAACCAGAGAAGGAAATGGCATACCATTCCAGTGTCTATGTCAAGAAAATCCCAAGGAATGAACAACAACATACTTTAACAGCATTGGAAAGGAAAGACTGAGATTAGAAGCCTATAGAATTAAAACTGAATCCAATTTAATTGGAAGCATGCTAAAACTAGATGGCACCTTGGAAACCATCTGGTCCAACCCCCTGATTTTATAGAAAAAGAAATTGAGGCCAAAAGCATCTTGATACAGTAGAATGAGCACTAACTCTGGAAGGGGAGGAGTGCCACTCAAATCCTGCTGGTAGCAATTTATCACGTGAGTCCCTTTGGGCAAATCACTTAAACTCCTTCCTTCCAGTTTCTGTTTCCACAAGTATAAAATAAAGAGGCAACAAGATCAAACGGCTTGATGTTCTCTCCGGTTCTAAATTTATGATCCTATGAAATGGCCTGTCCAAGGTCCCCCAACTACTGTCAGGGTCAGGACTGTTGTTTAGGCATTTTTTAATCATAACTGACTCTTGGTGACTCCATTTGGGATTTCCCTAACAAAGATACTAGAATGGTTTGTCATTTCCTTCTTCAGCTCATTTTACAAATGAGGAAACTCAAACAAACAAGGTGAAGTGATTTGGTTAGGGTCACATGGCTATAATAAGTATCTGAGGCCACATTTGAACTTGGGTTTTCCTGACTCCGGCCAGATGCTCTTATCTCTTGCACCAAACTACCCAACCCAATTAAGGTTTCTTTCCATCATTCATTCACCGCCCAAATTAGCTTACCAATTCACTTAATTATTAGAAATGCTGCAAAATAATGCTGTAAATATGGGGGAATATCCAAAAATTTTAGACTAGGAATAATGGAGAAGATACAACTTTCCTCAATCAATTGTACTATGGAGTTAATTTATTGGAAAATGAGAACTTTTTAAAATATTCCAACTACATCAAGATGCTAAATGTGGCTAGGCTGCTTTGGAAGAAGTATGCTTGTTGGCAAGACCTGGAGAGCACTTTAAATGTCCTAAAACTCTTTTATCTCTGACTATCAGCCCTCATTAGAATGAAAGATACTAAGGGACAGGTTTTTTTTTTTTTTTTTCCTCTTTCATTTTGAATTGCCTCAGTTTATGGGGCAATGCCTTCAGTTTCATAAATGCTTGTTGATCTTTGAGGGGATAGGGTCTGGATACCTGGTGGTGAAACAGAACAGGCAGTTGACTTGTTCATGGAGACACCATTAAATCCTGAATTTAAACCTAACATTATTTCTCTAGTGGGAATAGTCCCAAGCTTCTAATTCCTAGACTGGACGGAGGTTTTGAAGAAGTTATATGATCTCTTGTAGGTGATACAAGAGAAAATATAAGCAATCATTGAGATGTTCCAATGGCTGGAGTGCTGGACCCAGAATCAGAAAAACCCCAATTTCAAATCCAGTCTCAGAAACTTACAAAGCTGTGTGACCTTGGATAAATCACAATCTCTGACTGCCTCATTTTCTTCATCTGAAAAATGGGAATAATAATAGCATCAACATCCCAAGATCATCATGAAAATAAAATGAGATATTTTTAAGTTCTCAGCAAATGTTAATGTGTTGACTGTTATTGTTATCGTGGAAAGTTTTGCCATTGAAGTATGGCTTGGGTTAGATTATTTCTAAAGTTTCTGGGCATAACATCTGGATTACAATGAATATCATTTTCTCCCTTTTTCCATCAGATATGGGCAACTATGTACTTATTTGTCAAGTTCAATTTCTTGGGGTTCCCGAGTATGGAATGTAAGATCCTCAGCCAATGTGGATGAGGGTCAGTGGTGGGAGGGGGTATTTGAATTAGGGATTAAAGTGTTAATCCTGCCCTCAAGAAGTAGTTCCTCTCTTCAATCTCTGCTCAAAGGGTGGGACGCCCTTCTTGCAAGAATGTATAATAAACTTTGCTTTGCTTCTAGAAATCTCTCCAACTTTTTTTTTTTTATTAAATGGTGACCCCTCACCAAATCTGAACCACACAACATAGATAATAATTACAAAAATAAAAATAAAAAAAGACACTTAGCACAGTGCTTGGCACATCATAAGTACTATATAAATTTTAGCTGTTACATTATTCTAATTCTGAGATTTCATTATTTGTCTTGCTACTTGGATACCTCAACAAATTTGAAAAGTTAAGTGAGAGATCACAGATTTTCAAGGTTCATCCAATTAACAATAATAATAACTTGTATTTATGCAGTACTTTAGGTATTTTTATATCGTAATTTAAGTAAAGTGCCTTACAAATATTATTCAGTTTTATCTTCACAACTATCCTGAGATAGATATTATTATTATCCCTATTTTACAGATGAAAAAAACTGAGGCAAACAGAAATTAAATGAATTGTCCAGTATCAAAAGATAGTATCTTTTGAGGACAAATTTGAAATCTGGCCTTCCTAACTGCAGATCAGGTATTCTATCTACTGGGCTACCTTACTGCCTCTAAATTTTCTTATACAACAATGAGTTATCTCTCCCATGTTTAAAGACCTCCCTTGGAGGTTTGAACACTTACTTACACCCTCTCACACTTTAGGTTAGTTTCAATTGTTAGGAAATCTTTCCTTGCATCTCTGCAACTTCTGCTCTCAGCTCCTACCTTTGTCTTCAGGTACCAATATTTCTAATCCTCTCAGGTTAAAAATCTCTGGTTCTTCTAATCTTTTTATTGCATGGTGTCTAGTCCCCTCACTCTATTGATCACTCTCTTCCAGATATGATTGAGCTTTTTAAAAAACATGTCACTAAAGATTGAACAAAATACATAATCTGATATAGAGTCCAGTGAGACTTGCTTTGTGGATACTATGCCTCAGTTAATGCATTCCAAGACTAATTTTAACTTTATCAGCTGCCATTTTGCATTTTTGACTCATATACTGAGCTTTTTATCCATTGAAATTGTTAATTTTTGTGAAACTATTATGTAGAGTCATATCTCTCTCCTTTAAGCTTGAACCTTTTTTTTTCAAAATTGATATTTATCACTATTTATTTCATCCCATCTGATCATTTGCCCAAGGCAGTTTCTTGCCATTCATTCTTTTTGATACTCCCAACCACTGGTCTTGCTGAGATAATACCTTGGGTGATTTATTCCACCCAGCTTTGGAAACACTACCCTGGGGTTATGCCATGCTGACTGATGATCCAGCCAGCACCAATGCACATGTACTATTATAGTTATCTGGCCTCAGACCCTCTATCATACTTCACATCCCATACATCCATTCACTCTTACCATCTCCTTGGCATCCAAGTCCACCCCTCCCCCATTCCCAATCCCTGCCTTTTCCACTATTTGTTCAGTACAGTAATAAAACCAATGCTATCACTGCCTCTGACCACCTCTTCCTTATATGAGATATTATCCTTTACTAAAATATAAATCCCTTGCTACTATCTTGCTTTTGGTAGTTTTGTTTCCCTTGATAATTATCTCAGTTCTTGGCTCATAGTGCTTACTTAATACTACTGCTCATTCATTCATTATTAGGGCTGGCCCATTACACTTGCCTGTCAAGATCTACATATACTATCAATCAACTTGTTAGCTATCCCTTTCGGTTTCATGTTGTCTACAAATTCGATAGGTCTGTTACCTATTTCTTTATCCAAATCATTCATTTAAAGATGTGGAACAATATAAGAACTTCCTTTGGGACCTGGGATAAATCTTTGGGACATCCCACTAAAGACTTGTTTCTCTTCCCCGCCCACAAAATCAGCATAGTGTTATTAATATGTGATATGTATGTACCTAGTGCTTAAAAATGTGTAAAAAAATATTTTACAAACATTGTCTCATTTGAGTCAGACAACAACCTCATGAGGTAAGTACTTAAAAGATATTACTTCCATTTTACAGAAAAAGAAACCTATATCAATAGATTAAGTGGTACAGTTTAGTATCAGAAATGAGATTCAAATTCAGGTCTTAACAGACTCCAAGTCTGTTTGATATATATTACAAGTTTTGTCTAGCATTTGATTCAGCTTTGAATCAGTTGATTCCCCCACTTCCAAATCCATTTGTCCTATCATCCTATACCCATCTGTCCACAAGGATGCCATGAGAACCATTGTCAAGTGTCTTGCTGTTATATCATTTAATGATATAACATTGTGCCTAGCTCACTTTCATCCTCTACACAAAGCTATGATATCTACTCAGTGGAAGAAAAGTAAAGACTATATGGAGTTAATTTCTACAGAGATAAAGAGGGGAAAGGTCAAAGATCCTCTTCAGAGACATTCTAGCTATTTAGGGAAATTTATGGAGAGGCAGGCACTTTGAACCTAAATTATCCGGATGGATCATGACTAGATGGACCCAAGGAAGCAAGGAGGCAAATTATGCAAAGTCTTAGGATATCCACTGCTACTCCCCTTCTGATTTGGGGAAAGGACAAAAGGGGGGGTAGGGATAAGAGGCTAGCTATGTTCTTGGTTTATAACCAGCTTCTCTGCCTTCTAGACAATAAGAATTTACAAAGCACCAGGGAGTTTTGATACTTTAGCTTTTTAGTTATTGTGAGGCCTTCTACATCATGGGAATATATAAGATTGAGCACCCAGAAAGGGAATCCCTGTGTTATGGATCCTAGACAGAAAGCAGATCTTCATCTGCCAATCTTCATAGAAAGAATGAAAATGCATAGCTGTCACTTCTAACAGATGGTTAGGTTTTTTCTCTCAGGACAATGCAGTAGTTAGAGGCAAGGGAAGCAGAATATTCTGTATCTCCAGTAATGGCTCCACTCATGTTACGTGACTTCTCTGGCGAGCTCTCGCTTTCCCCCACCCTCTTCATTGCCCCTATGTCTTAACTTTCTTTGAATTTGACCTTGACTCAAAAAAGCTCAGAGCTGGTACTGCAGGAAGGTCAGTAGGGACTTTCTCCTGTTTCCAGCTTCCAGTCTCTGCTTGTTTTTTCCTCTAAACACTTTCCTGCTCCTCACTCCTCTATCCAATCCCTCCAGAGTTAGCACAGATAGAGATCTAGAGACAAAGAGGAGAAAAGAGAAAGAGATGTATACAGGGAAGAAGTGAGACAAAGACTCAGACATAGAAAAAGATAGAAATACACAGGTACAACAACAATAACAACAAATGATAATGGCCTGGAGAAAAAGAAGCAGAAACAAAACAGAATTTCAAGTCAGAGAATGGCAGAGAAACATAAGTACAAGAATGACAAAGGCATAGAAACAGAATATAGAAAATAGATACTGAGACTGAATACCAAAGACATAAAGATATGCAGGGACCAAGCAAAATAGGTATAGATATGGCAAAAGAAGCAAAGATATGGAGTAGGAACAGACATATAAAGTCAAACAATGAGAGGCATTGATATGAAAAAAGAGACAAAGAGAAGAAAAAAGCCAAAGGCCCAGAGACTTCCAAAGTTACAAGCCAAAACACAAGCCAGAAAGACTGCACAGGCCTAGGGAAATCCCAAGGCTCTTGCCACCACCCCCACAATCCTATGCTTTCCAATCTGCCCATGTCTAACAAGGTAGCAATAAGTGCCATGTAAATATTGAATCTTTCAGGATCAGAGCCAATACACCAGGAAACCTCTTTTCCAGTTATATCTCCTCCAATAAGAAGCATCTCTCATACCCTCAGTTTCTATCCTTCCCTTTGGCATAATGGAGTTCAATATTATAGAAGCAAGTGCTCTAAAAGCAGGAGATAAACAGGAGAAACAAAATATTAATACCCGGAAACTCTTACTATAAGCCTCTTTCCCTGAGACTTCATGGTTCTCCCTCCATAGCTAATATCTAGAGAAAAGTGGATGGCATAAAAAAGAGAAATATCCTCAGGTAACTAGATTCCATACTATAATGGAGACATCAATAAGTGTTATTAACCTTTGTTTAATATCTAGAAACTCCCTACTTCACTACAAACCCTCTCAACTATACCTAAGTATGTAATACTCACTATTTCAGTATTATTAAGTTGGAAAAATTTACTTTTTAAAAAACAAAATATTTACAGTTTCACTTGAAGTCATGATATTATCCACCACCAATCCCTTGTATAACAGAATAGAATAGAATAGATAATATGACTCCATCATGCTCAAGTTACTTCATTTAATCCAAGCTCCAGAAAAAGCTGGTCCCAGAGTTAAGATGAAATGGGTTCAAGTCCTTTCTATGACATAAAGTAACTGTGTGACCTTGGTTGGGCAAGTCACTTAAAGACCAAGTGCTGCCAAGTAACTCTCTGAAACAGTAGTTCTCAAACTTTTAGGTCTTAAAACCCTTTTGGATTCCTAAAAATTATTGAAGATCACCTCCCCCTATCCCAGTCAAATCTTTTATTTATTTGGATTTTAATCTATAAACATTTACCATGTTAGAAATAAAAGTTTTTTAAAAAGAAAAAAAAAGAAAAATCTCTGAAAGGATCTTTGAATGAGTACCCTGGGATACCCATATCACACTTTGAGAACCACTACTCCAAGAATGTAAGTTCTGAAAAAGCTACCCATCTATAATTTGTAGATGGGGATTTCTCACCAATCCTCTAGAACAGGGATAAGCAAAGAATGATTCGAGGCTATTTATTCCGTCATCTGGTTTTTTGTACAGTCCTCAGATTCAATAAAACTTTATTTTAAAATGTATACTATACCATCTCATACTATACTATACTATACTATATTCTACTCTACTCTAATTATTTACTTACTCTGCCCATACTCTGCAGCTAGGTGGCACTTTAGTGCACAGAAAACTCAGAAGTCTCATCTTTCTGATTTCAAATCTGACCTCACCCATGTGACCCTGGAAAAAATCACTTAACTGAACAACAACAAAATAACACAATATAGCCTAATACACAAAAATATAATTTTAATATAACAGTAGCATAGCCATGGATAGAATACTATCACCTAGTTTCATTATTCTGGTGTGTTACAGTCTTAGATATAGTAGTTATATGTATTTTAGTATAATATACAATTCAATAAAAAAGTTATTTAGTAACTATAATATGCTAGGTACTGAGGATACAAAGACAAAAGTGAAACAAACACATGAGTTCAGGGAGCTTAAGTGCTATTGAGGAATAACAATATATGGAGATGGAGAGATGGATTTGCACATAGACACAAGTGTATGTATGTGAGTATGTACAGAATAAATAGGAAATAAATACAAGGTAATAATAGCTGGGAAATAAATACAAGGTACTAATTTTTTATATAGTAAAATAAATACTACTATTTATTTTAGTGGTAGATCAGCAAAGATCAGCAAAAGTTTCATTTAGAAGGTAATGCTTGAGCTCTGCATTGAAGGAACTGAGTTCTTCTAATACAGGGATGCAAGGAAGGAGTATATTCCAGAAATTGGAGATGACTAGTGTAAATGGCAGAGACAGGCAATAGAATTCCATGCATGAAGAGAAGTAAGAAGGCTGAATTGGCTGGACCATTGAGTTTGAGAAAGACTAGAAAAGTATTTAATGCAGTGTGCGTCATGTATAGCATAGCACAGCACAGTATAGTATTAGCGTTAGTGCAAATTAAAGAGGGAGAGACAGAAATAGCACCATAGGGACAAAGATTGAGAGAAAGACCAAGGGAGGTATAGTCAGAAAGAGACTGTGCTAAAACTGAAGTTAAAACACAAGGAATCAATGCTGTACTGTAATTGAAAAACCAATATACAGTAAATATCAGGCTGACACAATGGTTGCACCAGCAGCAGCAGCAGCAGCAGCAGTGTTTCCTAAGCCTCAGAGGGATAACTCATCCAACAGGAGCTCAGCCATCAAGGTCTCCAAGAAGTCGCCTTCCTTGTAACTCACACACCCACCCTCCCTACAGCTCTGGCCAGGATCCCTCCTCCTTCCTTGGCCGGTGAAAGAGCCTGCAGTGCCTCCCAATTATCTGCCATCTTTACATAGTCTCAGATTTATGAGCACTAGTGGATCATGTATCCATGGAGAAGAATGTGAGTACTTGGCTTCCTTCTTCAGGGAGGAGGAAATGAGTGGCAGTGATGGATTTTGGTCTGAGCTTTCCAAGAAGGCTGAGAGGAAGAGTAGGAGCCTGGACAAACCACAAGCTCTGAAGTCACTACTTTAGGCTCTATTTTCCCCTTTTCCTTCTGTTGCTGTTGCAGTCACCATGGTTTTTTGCCAACCAAGTGAGGCAGTCTCCTGCTCTTTCCTTGGTCAGGCTCTCCTTTAAAGAGTCTAAAGTTCTTTCTTTTACTAGGAAACCTATTTTCACTCTATTCTTGACTATCTCCAATACTCTTACCCCCTAAACTTAGTCTACATCCTGACTTCCTATCCCTTTCATTACTCCAAAGACTTCCAGTCCCTACATTTGATTCCTATATCACATTTCTGGTCTCATGTTACCACTCTAAAACTCCTCCCTATACCTTATTTACACACTACATAGTTATTTCTATTGTCCTCCTTATTTCCCATTATTTTATTTTTGTTCAGTCATGTCCCACTCTTTGTAACTCCAGGTCATAAAGCAACCAGCAAGTAATAAGTGGCAGAGCCAGGAATTGCTTATACATCCCCTCCAAAGCTTTTACTATATTTTAAGACCTGAACCTATCACTTGGCATTGATATGCAGTCTTTTTTTCCAGTCATGTCTGACTCTTGGTTTCTGCATTTAGGATTTTCTTGGCAAAGATGCTGGAGTGCTTTGACATTTCATTCTCCAGATCATAGATGAGGAAACTGAGGCAAAAAGAATTAAATCATCTGGCAAGGGTCACATAGCTAGTAAGTGTCTGAGGTCAGATTTGAAATCAGGGAAATGAGTTTTTCTGACTCCAATCCTGGCATTCTATCCACTGCACCACCTAGTTGCCATACTTTTTCTCTAGCCTAAATATCTACTGGCTCTTTTCATCACTTCAAAGCATTCCATACATTTAATCTTATGCAAACATTTACCCCTTACATCCTGACTCTCCACTGCCTCCTTTTTACCTTCCATAGCCTATTCCTATTAGTTTACTATCTCTTTTTTCTACCACCTCTACTATAACTTTTAGGAGAGCCCTTTGTCTTCTCTTCATCCCTTGGAAATTTTTCTGTGTCTTAGCTCCTCTTTCCAACTTCTAGTCTTCTTTCTTAGACTTTATTCCAGCTCTACAGCCCACAATCTGCCAGTGGTTTTTTGTTTGTTTGTTTGTTTATTTGCCCATGGAGGGAAAATAACTCAGAAACATAATCCCAGATGGCTTGAAAATATTCTTCGTGCGATCCAGAGCCATTCAGAGCTGAGGGAATGGACAGGTATCATTTCATCATATCATTTCTTAAGACCTAAGGCAAAACATTATAAATGGACTTTTCTCCAAACACCTTCTATTTGAGTCTCAGATATCTTCTTATACTTTCTTCTTGGATCATGGCTCTCTCCTATCCATCCATCACAGACACACAAAGTAAAATCATGTTACAGAATGCAAAAGTGAATTTAAGTATATGTTTCAAAGAGGATAGTTTGATCCAGCATCAGAAATTTGGTGAGCCCCCAGCAAGGATGTTTGTTAAATCCCCAGCACAAAATGATGCTCAAAGTCATTACAATAATGCACATTTATGGCAAATGCGAATTTAAGAATATATGCCACTGGAGTTGTGCTGATTCAGAAGGAAGTTGTAGGGAAATCTGGTTACTTAATGAATTTGACCCAAATAAAAAACCTTATCATTCAATCAAAATCATACAATCAAAAAATTTACCTATACATTGGTACATGGCTTTATAGGCAGACTTCCATTTTGTTATAATCTTTATAAGTAATCTATGACCAACAATTATCCAGCATACTTATGTCACAGCAACAGAGATTCAGATCTGAAAGTGACCTTAGAAACCCTCTAGCCTAGCACCATCATTTCACAGATGTGAAGCTGAGGCTTATAGGATTGTGAAATAAAGGCTACTCTATTGGTCACACAATAAGTACCTGAAGTAGGATTTGAATTGAGGTCTTCCTGATTTCAAGTTCAGGCTTCTGTCTGCTATAAAATGATGACTCTTAACTATCTATCTAATTAATATGTCTAAGGCAGTGGTTCTTAACTAGAGATCGGTGATATCAGGATGTTTCTGTGTATTTGATTTTTTTATTATGGTACTTTATTTTTCCAAATACATGTAAAGATAGTTTTCAACATTCACCTTCCCAAATTCTTTTCCTTCTCTCTCCTCCTTGGCCCTCCCCCAAACAGCAAGCAATCTGATATAGGTTAAACATATGCAATTTTTTAAAAACATATTTCCAAATTTGTCATTCTATGCAAGAAAAAAATCAGATCAAAATGAAAAAAAAAGGGAATTAAAAAACAAGCAAACAAACAGCAACAAAAAGGTGGAAATACCATGTTTTGATTCATATTCAGTCTCCATAGTTCTCTCTCTGCATACAAATGACACTTTCCATCATAAGTCTATTAGAATTATCTTAAATCACCTCAATGTTAAAAAGAGCCAGGTCCATCACAGTTGATCATCACATAATTTTGTTGTTACTGTTTACAATATTCTTTTGGTTCTGCTGTGAAATATATTTTTTAAATTTCAATAGAATTTATTTTCTTTGTAATGTTTTCTACTTCATTTTATGTATTTAAAAACACTTTTCTGAGAAGAGAGCTTCAATTTTCACCAGACTCTCAAAGAGACAGTGACATATAAAAAAATTAAGAACCCTTAATCTGGGGTGAAAGTGAGTCTAGACTCACAAAAGCTTTTTGTGGATTTTAGTTTTTGATACAGACTAAAAAACTAGAAAGACTTTTTTTGGGGGGAGGGGAAGGCTGACAGTAAATTGTGCATATCTCTTGTTCAAGATCCTTTACTCCTTATTTGGTGAATATATGGAAACTAGTCTACATCTCTCATGCACCAATAGGATGAGGTGGAGGGAAAATCCAAAACAGTGAATAACTGGTCCTTTGAAAATACTGAAGCTTTATTGAAGTAATCACCCAAATTCCTACATCAGAGCATGGTTAACCCAGGAGTTAGTGTATGGTTGTAAGAAGCTTATGCTTAGCTGTTCAATCCCACATTTTTCAGTGAGCCTCACATTGAAAGGAATTCTTTTTATCTGCCCAGGAGCAAGAACAAATATTTATTAAGTACCCACTAAAGGATAGGGGCAGCTAGGGGTGGAAGTGGATTGAAGAACTGGTCTGGAATCAACAAAACTTATTTTCCTGGATTCAAATCCAGCTTCAAACACTTACTCGCTATGTGACTCTAGATAAGTAACTTAGCCCGGTTTGTCTTGGTTTCCTCTTTTGTAAAAATGAGCTGGAGGAAGAAATGATAAACCACTCCATTATCTTTACCAAGAAAATTCCAAATGGAGTCACAAAGAGTCAGACAAAATAGAAACAACTAAACTAAGCACTAGTGGACAAGGTAGGATACTTGGGGACTTGGATTCAGTGGCAGAAATGAAAAACAAATCTGACCTCAAAAAGGTTATATTCTTGGGGGAGGAGTAGAAAGGTAAGATATGGCATGCATATAACAAACTTTAAGAGAGACAGGGGACTAAAGACTAAGGGGAAATCATATAAGATTTTCAAGAGGAGGTGGTATCTGAGTTGAATATGGAGAAGAGCAAGATCTAGGAGAGGGGAAGACAGGAGGAAGAACATTATAGGTCCATAGATAGCTCAAATGAGTGTTAAGGTAAGAAAACTTGATAGAATGAACAATTCTTTACTTGGATATGAAGTCTAAGGAAGTTGTGTTTTCTAAATAAAAGGGGAGTCATTGAGGTTTTTTGAGCAGGATGGTGACATAGTCAAACTTGGAGGATCAACCTGTAGATTATTATAGTACAAATTCCAGTGCACATTTCTATACACTTTATATGCTTGTCTTATTTGATCTTTGCCATAATCCTTTGCAGTAGGTATTATTATTTATATCTACTTCTAAAAAAAAGATACAAATTCAGTGAGATTAGACTTGTCCAAGCTTCTACCATTGGAAAATGTTGAACTTAAGTCTTCTTGTCTCCTAAACCCAGCATTTCATTGTTGTTACTGTTGTTCAGTGGTTTCAGTCCTGCTTGACCCCATTTTGGAGTTCCCTTGACAAAAATTTTTGAGTGATTTGCCATTTCCTCAGCTCCTTTAATAGATGGGGAAACTGAGGTTAAACTCAGGCTTAAGTGACTTGTCAGGGTCACATAGCTAGTCAGTATTTAAAGGTCAGATTTTAACTCAAGACTTCTTTACTCCAGACCTGATTCTTTATCCACTATTCATCTTGTTTCCTCAGCACTCCATTATGTTATATTCATTCATCAGTCTAGGTAAGAGTGAGTGAAGGTATGAACCAGGGCACTGGCCATGTAGATGGAGAAAAAAAAATAGCAAACTACTCCAGTATCTTTGCCTAGAAAACCCCAAACAGAGTCTGAAAGTGTCAGATGAGCTGAACAACCAAAAAATTATCTGCAGGAGATAATAGCAGTGACCTCAAATACCATTTCGTTTAGCCCCCTTATTTTATAGATGAGGAAAATGAAGAAAAGAAAAGTCAAATGAGTTGGCCAAGGTTACATAAGTTGTAAGCATCAGAAATCATTCAGGAATTGAACTGAGGTCCTCTTACTCCAGGGTTCAGAGGTAAGATCTATGAACATGCTTTGAGCACTTTAAAGTATGCTAGAAAATAAGTTATTATTTACAAGGAGAACAACATCATAAGAGAGAATAGGAGCTTAGAAAGCAACTAAGGCAACCCTTTCACTTTACAAGTAAGGAAAGTGAGACTCCAGAGATTGTTTCTTGTGTAAGGTCTCATAGGTAGGAGTGGCAAACTGAGATTTGAATTCAGACCATTTGACTCCAAGGTGATTTGTATGAATGTCATTGTTTGGTTGGTTCAATCATGTCTAAGTCCCTTTGAGTTAATTTTCTTGGCAAAGATACTGGAGTTGTTTGCCATTTCCTTCTCCAACTCATTTTACAGAGGGGAAAACTGAGGCAAACAGAATTAAATGGCTTGTCTGGGATCACACAACTAGTGTCTGAGGGCAGATTTGAAGCTCTATCTACTGCGTCACCTAGTACAGTGTGAATAATTCCATGCAATTCATTTCTGGCAAAAGAGAACCAACAGAATGTGAGGCTAAATGGGAAGCTGAGAGTATGTCTCATCAGTGTATGTGAAAGATAACACATCTATTCATATTAGTGCCTCATTTTATCTATTCGATTTGTCTTATTTGAGTTACTTGTCTGTTCTATCTCCCTTCACCTTATGGAAGGGAGCAACTGTCTCTTTTATCAAACAGGAAGTTCCACAGATCAGGTGTTTCATCAGATGAGGGTAAGTATTGTATCTCTGTATATTCTCTGATTCTACTCCTCTTTTCCTCTGCCCACTTTGGTCAGTACAGTACTAGGGACATAAGTAATGCTTGGTATTTTTGAAAGGCTGTAAATTTGTGTGCCTTCCTTGGCTATTGAATTATTTCACAATCCAAAATTTTTCCTTCCTTTTCCTTGACCTTGATGGGAAGGTCAAAGCATCCAGGTCTACATATATCTGCTGTTTGGAAACTCACTTGTGTCCAGGCTTCAGAATCACAGATTTATCTTCTATTCTGAGGTCTTTCCCCTCAGTTTGCCTTCTAACCAGCTCAGGGACCTTGATGTCAGAGTTCAAAGTAGGAAGAGATTAAATGGTTTGTTTAGGGCCAACTGCCCCTAAATTGGGACCTTGAATACAAAAGCTCTTCATCTCATCAGTTCCCATCTGGATGAAAACTTAAGTCGACAGCTTAGTGCCAGACTGAAGGGTCTTGGGAAGTAGCTCATTAGTACCCTTCTCTGACCTGAACTTCATCATCATCATCATTATTATCATTATCATCATCACCAAATTTCAAAAAGAATAAATACAGAGCCAGAAAAGGGACAGAGTTAAGATTTTAGACAATGGAGTCAGCTGCTTTTAAATGCCTTCTAATCTAACTCCCTCAATTTATAGGTAAAGAAACTGAGATTCAGGGAGAAAAAGTGCCTTATCCAAAATTATAACATCTAGTTAGTGGTAGAGACCTAAGAAAGGAAACAGCAAACTGCTCAGCAGTATATTTGTCAAGAAAACCCTGAATGAGGTTATGAAGAGTCAGATACAAGTGAAAACAACTGAACAGTAATTCAAATAATTCAGTTAAATTCAAGATTTATAAAGGGTCTATAGTATACAATAAAGCAGCTAAGTGATGCAGTGAATGGAATACCAAGCCTAGAGTCAAGATTTGAATTCAAATCCAGCCTCAGACACTTATTAGCTGTGTGATCCTAAGCAAGTTTGTTGTTATTTGTCTGTTTCCTCATTTATAAAATGAGTTGGAGAAGGAAATTGTAAATCACTTCAGTATCTTTGCCACAAAAACTCTAAATGGAGTTACCAAGAGTTGGACATGACTTAAAAAAAAAAAAAAAGACTTTACAATAATTCCAAGTGGTATGTTCAGGTATTTAAAAATGGAAAGAATGCTGGGAAAGGACTTACAAGCAAATCCTGGCTCTGTTACTTATTCCCTACTGGTTACTCTGGATCTCATTTTCCTTATCATTAAATTAAAGAAGTTGGACTAGATGACCTATAATTTTTATTCCCAACACTAAATTCATAGACACAGAATCACAGATAATATGATTCTGATTTCATGTGGAAGCAAATGGCTGAGAGTTTCATAGTTGGAGTCCATTCAAAGAGCTTATACACTTTATAATCTTAAATTGAGTATACATGCATATGACATGCATATATACATTGAGCATGATCAGGAAACCATTAGCAACAAACCAGCAAACTAGATACTCGCTCTGCTGCAAAGCTTTGGAATACTATACTCAAATATGTTTGCTTCCAAAAAGACAGAATGAAGCTTTAAAAAACCTTTCCAGAGATCGGTGTGTAATTATGCAAGAAAAGTTATTAACTTCCCTATGGCTTTTGATCCAGGTATCCTACTGCTAGATATAATCCCTAAAAAAGTCAGACAGAAACCAAGGTCCAGTATCTACTAAAATATTCAGAATATCATTCTTCCACTCATTTTGTTAACAAGTAATTGAGAAAAAGTGGGCACCCATCACTTGGGAAATAACTGAAAAAAAATTATAGCACATAAAGTGTACTAGAATATTATTCTAAGTATGAAATGATGAATATGAAAACAGATCAGAGAAACATAGGAAGATTTATATGAACTGATGCAAAGTGAAATAAATATTATCTAAGGGATAAACACAGATGTATTGAACATTTAAAAACAAAAACAGATTGATTTCACCATATATAGAAATAACAAAGCACAATAACCTAATATTTGATAATCCCAAAAATCTCAGCTGTTGGAGCAAGAGCATACTAGAAAGTGTTGGGAAAGATAGAAATATAGTCTGACCAACACCTCAAGATGAGTACATTATTTAAACATAATGGGTGATATCCTAAATAAGTTAGTTAAGTATGGAAAAAAGTTACTTGTTAAACATATGGATAGAAGGAAAAACAAGAAATAAAGAGGTTAATGGGAACCCAAATGGATAATTTTGATTAAATAAATTAAATTTTTTTCAAACAAAACAGTGCAGCCAAAATTATTAAAGAAAAATGACAACAGGAAATTGGGATGGAAAATGAAGTAAGTTTCTCTGATAAAGGTCACAATTTTAAAATATATAGTATCTGAGCCAAATTTATAGAATCCGTCTTCCCAAATGATAAATGGTGAAGGGATATAAAGAGGCAGTTTTCAGAGGAAGAAATCAAAGGTATATAATAATCACAAGGAAAAAAAAGTTTTAAATCTCTAATAATGTGAGTAATGAAATTAAAATAACTCTGAGGTTCCATCTCATTCCTATTAGATTGGCTAATGTGAAAGAAAAAGAAAATGATAAATGCTGAAGATGCAGGGAAATAGGTACACTAATATTCTATTGGTGGAACTATAAACTAATCCAGCCATTCTGGAAACAATTTGGAACTATGTCCAAAAAGCTACAGTACTATGTATATACTCTTTGACCTATCGATACTACTACAAGTTCTACACCCCAAAGAGATTTAAGGAAAAGAAAAGGGACTCCTACGAACAAAAATATAGCAATTCTTTTTATGGTGACAAAGAATTGGAAACTAGAGGAATACTCATTAATTGAGAAATAGCTGAACAAAGTTGTGGTATAAGAATGTGATGGTATTCTATCTATTATGTTATAAGAAATGTTGAAGGTACAGTTTCAGAAAAACCTGAGAAGACTTATATGAACTGACAGAAAATGAAATAAACAGAACCATATTGCTGTATATAGTTACAGTACTATTATAAAGATAATCAACTGTGAAAGACTTCATAATCCTAATAAAAACGATGGTCCACCATGATTCACAAAAAAGTCACGATGAAAAAACACAATCCACCTCCAGATACCGAACGGATGGCCTTTGAATGCAAACTAAAATATATTTTCTTTCTTTCTTTCTTTTCTTTCTATCTTTCTTCCTTCCTTTTTTCCTTCTTTCTTTCTTCCCTCCTCCATCCCTTCATCCCTCTTTCTCTTCCTCCCTCCCTCTATCTCTCTGTCTCTCTCTCTGTCTCTATCTGTCTATCTATGTGGGTAAGATCAGAATACATAAAATAAAAGATGGGATGGAAAGAAAATAGGGGAGATTAATATGACATGTTTAGTAAATCATAGAAAACTAGAATAACTCTCTTATACACAGACTTTGCCTTGAACTGGAATGTTGGGGGGAAGGGGATAGAGGAGGGAGAGTGAAAAACAAATGTTTGTATAAAAGAAAGGAAATTCTTTTTCATATCATAAGAACTACCAAGCATATGACGTTTGTTACCCAAGAGATGGTAAAAGTTGAATGTAATAAAAAGAGTCAATGAGGATTTAGATTAATTAATGAATGAATACTTGTAACAGGATATTAGGAAGATTAGGATACTTAGGATACATCTCTAACCTTTGAGGAGAACCTAAAAGACATTACCCCCTGCTCTCCCATAATTCATCTCTACAGACATCCTTGGAAACACCACCTGTACAAGGAGATTATGGGACTGGCCTAAGGTGGCATTTCTAATGCTCTTATGTTCTTACATAAGTAACAGCTGCAGAGTGATATATATCTAGACAGAGCATTAGCATCAAATCTGAATCATAGGTAAATGCCATGGAGTGGTGGCGCTAAGGAGTTATGGTTAAAAAATAATTAAGGCAGTTAGGAAGATAACTCAGAAAGAGTGTTATTTTTCAAATGAGTGAAGGGCGAGTTGAGGATGGAAACTCATATGCTGAATCCTACATACAGAAATCCATATACATATAGATATATCGGGTCTAGTGCCTAAGAGTAAATGAAAAAGAGAAGCTAGTTAGAACAAGATGTTTTGCTAGCCACTTATGGTTAGATTATCTTGGAAAAGGTGCCCTCTACTCTATCAATTATCAATATTTTTTCCATTTTATTTTACCTTTTTTCCTTTAGTTATTAGTCATTTGGCATATGTGTATATATGTGTGTATAAATATATATGAAAGCATATATATTTATACTTTATTTATTATTTATACTTTAACTCTGTTCTAAGTGAATCAAAGTAAAGAAAGTTATATGTTCCTATCTAAGACAAAACTAGTGATAAAGAGAGAGAAACAGAAACAGAAATAGAGAGACAAAGAAAGCAGAAGAGAGACAGAGTTAAAGAAACCAAGACAGAGACAGAGATAGAAAAAGAGATGGAAAGAGAGACCAAGAAAGAGATACAGAGATAGAGACAAAGATACAAATAGAGACAGACAGAGAAAGCCAGAAACACAGAGACAGAGACAGAGGCAGATACACAGAGAGACAAAGACAGAGACAAATAGAGAGACAGAGACAGAGAGGTGAGGTGTCCTGTTTCTTGGTGATGCTATAGCATACATGAGTTCAATGATCATCTTTGTGCAGATTTTCCTAAACTGATGTACATATCCAGTCCTCCCCCTCTCTAACTACCTTCCTATTATACATGTTAAATAAGATAAGCATTTCAAACTCAAAACACCCCAAAATGGACTTTATATCTTCCATTCAAATGCAATCCTCTTCCAAACTTGCCTATTTTTTCTAAGGATACCACCATCCTTCTCAGAACTTGCATCCTCTGACTCATCCCTAATCTTCACTTTCTCTCATCCTGCATATCTTCCCAAAGCTTGTCAGTTCTGTATCAGAGTAGCTATAGCATCTGTGACCTCCTCTCCACCATACTTTTTCAGGATGTCCCCACTTTTTGCCTGAATCAGTTTTTTTCTCTAATCCATCATCCAAACAGCTACCAAAGTGATATTACTAAATCACAAGTCTGACCATGTTATTTCCTCTGTCCAATAAATTTCAGCAGTTTATTATTACTTCAAATACAAAGTTCTCATTTTGTCATTTAAAGCACACTTACTTCAGATCTATCTTTCCTGCCTTATTGTACATTACCCCCTTTCCAAATTGTCTTCAGTGCAGCTTAACTGACCTCCATGCTGCTCTTCGTAAAGTTCACCCTACCTACTGTCTCTGTGACTAAAACATGTTCCCTCCATACCTCTGCTTGGGCTTTTCATGGCAAAAATACTGGAATAGCCTGCCATTTTCTTCTCTGGCTCATTTTTCCAGATAAAGAAACTGAGACTTGCCTAGACTCACAGAATGAGGAATTGTCTGAGGAGGTCCTCCTGACTATAGGCCTAACACTCTGTCCATAGTATCTAGTTTGTTTTAAAGTTTAGTTAAAATGCTACCCACTGCATAAAGTCTTTCTTCATCCCTCTTGCACTAAGATCTCCATTCTAAAAAAAAAAAAGGAAAACTTTTTATTTATTTTGTATATATTTGTATATTTCACTCCATTGAATATAAACTCCTTGTAGGCAGCACCAAATAGATGCTTAATAAACATTTATTGATTGATTGATAAATAGCAGCTGCAAATTATATAACTTACCCCATGTCACATAGACATTAAGTAGAGTGCCAGGATATAAAGCCAGGTCACAGAATAATAGATTTAGAATGCGAAAAGACTTCAAAAAACATCTTATGCAATCCTGAAAGACTCATCTGTTTGAGTTCAAATCTGGTCTCAGACATTTACTAGCTGTGTGATGCTGGGTAAGTTACTTAACTCTATATGCTTAAATTTCCTTACCAGTAATCTGTAAAGCTGGAGCTTTACTCCACTCTACTCCAATATCTTTGCCAAGTAAGTCCCCAAAATGGATCATAAAGAGTCTAAAATATCTGAACAATTCAATATATATGTGATATATCTAAGAATGGTGTAAGATAACTCTCTTTTTTTCTCATCCTCTCTCTCTCTCTCTCTCTCTCTCTCTCTCTCTCTCTCTCTGTCTCTCTGACTCTCTCTTTGTCTCTCTCTCTTTCTCTCTCTCTCCCTCTTTTTCTATCTCTCTCTGTCTTTACATCTCTCTGTCTTCATATCTCCTTCACTTTATTAAAAAAAAATGGAATCTCAGAGAAAGAAAGGGCTTTTCCTTCATGTCTATAGACAATTTGCAAAGAGATGTCTCTTCTTGTTATCTCCACAGTCAATACCCAAGAGAACTTAGAGGTTTCTCTATTTTATACCATAACCAAAGGGTTATAGTTCATTGGAATCAAGGTTGGCAACTAAAGTTTCAGATCACAGAAGCAGGATTGATCTAGACAGAGAGGAGGAGCACCAGACAACATACTGCGGGATATCAGAGTGGGCTGGATGTGGACAGGAAGCACAAAGATAGGTGAGACCAACTAGAGCCAAGGCAGATACTAAGAATAAGCTGTGGCAAAGTCATGGTGATAGTAAAGGCAGAAAACCAGGCCTAGGGATCCAGATAGAGAAGGCTGGCAGATCAGTTGGCAAAGACTTAGGGTAAGGCAATCTCTGGGTCCTGGAGAGCAACATAAGATCAAAGAGACAATGATCCAAGTTTCTGGCTAACTGAATGTTTTTTTTTAATTTTTAATTTTAAAAAATATTACTTTTTGAAAAAAAGACCCAGAATTCATTTTTCATCAGAAGGGCAAGAGCACCAAAGTAGGTAGAAAACTGGAAGTAGAGTTAGAAGGATCTACTTAGATTCAAATGCTGCTTTTCATACTTAGCAGCTATATACTTAATATCTTTGGGGCTCAGTTTCCTCATTTATAAAATTCAAGTAAATGATATCTACAGTATCTATCTCACAAGAGTGGTTGCAAGGAATAAGATGGGGAAGGAGTAAATAGGCATATATTAAACACCTACTATGTACCAGGCTATGAGCTAAGTGCTTTTCAAATGTATCCAATAAAGCATTGTGTCAACTTTAAAGAGCTATAGGAAAATTTGTTGTTATTATCATATTAATCATCATCTCCACATTCCAGTTTAAGGCAGAAAAATTAAAGTTTAAATATGACAAACTTCATACATTCAGGAGTCTCATTATCACATGACTTTTCAGTGTCCATAGTAGAGAGACGTTACAGCTTCTGACCTGTTAAGAAGTTTATTAAGAGGTACAATATCTTTAGAATATTCATAAGTGTTGGATCACAGGCATATTGGTCAGAGGCAGCATCCTCTTCTTCATCAGGCATTTCTATTCCTTCTAGGGAACAACTAGGTCGAGTAGTGAATAGACTTCTTGATCTAGAATCTGAAGAAACTGAGTTTAAATCTGACTTTAGATATTTATAAGCTCTGTGGTCCTGAGCTAGTAGTCACATTACTTGCTTTAGTTTCCTTATCAATAAAATGAAATGGAGAGGAAATGGCAAATCATTCCAGTATCTTTGCCAAGAAAACTCCTAATGGAGTCACAAAAAGTAGGAAATGACTGAAATAACTGAATAGCAATAACATTCTTCTCTTTCCCCAAGCAATGATCAAAGGGGTGGACATGAACCAGGATCCTAAAACAAGTTTTGTTCCACTTTTATCTCCTATACTCCAGGTCTTCAGTAGTGGGACATCATATATTTAGCTAACCACGTGGAATATTAAGTTCATCTTTCACACTGTCAAGGAATGGAATTATTATTGTAAATTGTGTGGTGCCATTGGCAATACAGCTTCACCACACAACTGATCATTTGTGTGGCCACATGAAAATGAATACTGTGAAATTGTTGGCCCCAAAGAAGAGATATGACAAGATACCTCATCACACTCCTTTGTAGAATTGGGGGGAGATGCCCCTGGATATAGAGCAGCCTTATATAGAACATCAATTTTCTTTTCAATGTATTGACCGGTTTTATTCTTTCTCTTTTTCTTTCTTTCTTTTTTTTTAACTTCTTTCTTTAACTTCTTTGGGATGACTGGAGGCTGGAGAGGAATGGGGGGATTATGATGCAAAAACAAAAGAAGTCAACAAAAATCTATTTTAAAAATATATGTGACCAGAGATTTAGGATATAAATGAAACAAACCTAGTACTAGAGTAGCTTTCTGATTGGCTTAGACTATGATGCAGAATTTAAATGGGACAATAGATTAAAACCCAGACCACTGGAAGTTGTGCAGAATCAAGATTTTACACAAGGTTGATCTTGAGCAGAAGAATACAATTCTGGGTCAAAAAAATGAAGGAATGAATACCCAAGGGATGAGCTCCAGGTTCTTGTGACCTAACAATGAACAGCCAAAGGCAACTAAGCAGCCCTGCAGAAAGATGGATTCAGCAAGTCTGATGGCAGTCACTCCTACCTATCAGGTAACTTTCATAGCATTCTTGCATTTCAAAATTGGAAATGAACATTAGAATTCAATATAGTTTAATCTTTACTTGACCAGGAACCTCCTCTACAAGTTATCATCTCTGACAAGTTATCATCCAGTCTTGACCCAAGTACCTAACATTGATGGTAAACTTATTGCCCCTGGAAGGCAGCCCATTGTACATTTGGACACCTCTCTGAGGAAGATTTTCCTTATATGAAGTTAAAATGGTGGAAAGAATATTATTTTATAAGTCAAAAAAGTCAGGCTCGAATCTCAGCATGTCACTTCCAATCACTCTGGACCTCAGTTTCTTTATTACTGAAAAAATGATACGAATACTTGTCTTTTGACTAGTTTTGTTAGTAAGGGACTCTGCAAATCTTAAAGCACTACTAAAAAGTGATTTATTAATATCAATGTATTTTCTATATCAAGTGAATTTATTCCTGCCCTGTAAATAAATACTATTGTTTGAATTGCAAGATGGCTTAGATCTGGTATAGGAAAAGAGATCCAGAAACTTTTTATCCATCAAGAATAAATACTTTCATTGTATGACTTCAAGTTTTTTTCTTGCTGGCTTGCCTCTCTGGTCAAAAAGGTCTCTACTTCTTTCTGACAATATCTCCTCCTACCAAATCTTTATCAGATCCCCTTTTTTCTTCCAAAATTCTAGACTTCACTTTTCTTACCTTCACTCAGGAATCAGGGAATGTCACTCATGTTTTTCCTAGCCTATTGTCCTGTTGCCAGTCAATAAATTAGTCAAGGTCCAACATGAATCTAGAAAGTCAAAAACTGATTTCCGTGGGATATCTTTAGACTCCAGAGGGAAAGGACAAATTAGGGAGGAATTTTGTCACAAAAGGAAAAAACTGGACTGGTCAGCAGAAGGAAGCAAGTATAGGAATTCCTCATGAAAAAAAGATATGACTAGGAAAGTTCTCAACTCTTTATCAATACAAAAAGATTTTCTGTAATAGGCTGCATTTCAGGAGATATTTCAATGAGAATAATAATTTTGTGGGAAGGGAAAGAAGAGGGGGGGAAAAAGGTACTCTAGAGAAAGGAAAATCTTCAGAATGAAATTCCTAGAGAAGTACAGGTAGTTTGGACTTAGAGTCAGGAAGACCTCCATTCATGTCACTCTACAGGCATGTCTTAGATATGTGACCTTGGGCAAATCATTCATTCTCTCTTTGGATCTCAATTTTATTATTTGCAAAACAGGTCTTGGGTTTGCTGGCCTTTAAGGTGCTTTCCAACTCTAAATCTACTATCCCATAACTTTGAGTAGCATTGCCTAAGATGAGCCAAAAAGTTAATGTGAGCTCTGCAGAATTTCTTGGTGAAAGTTATTCAACAAGCATATACTAAGTACTTACATGCCCATCATGTCCTAAAGAGCCCATCAAGTCTGTCCCATAATAATAGCTCATATTTTATCAATGATTCAAGATTTGCCAAATATTTTTTCATACACTAATTCATCTAATATTCCCAAAAACTCCTGAGATAAATACAAGTGTTATAAAAATAGGAAAACAAAGTCAGAAAGCAACTCTTTGTTTCCTAGGCTTGGTATCAGTCAATCAACCAACCAAATAATGCTGTCAATGAGGATTTATTAAGCACCTACTATTTGCCAGGCACTGTGCTTGATAGTTGGGGATTTAATGCTTCAGACCCTTGGGTTAACCCTGGGTCAGACAGATAATAAGTGTAAGATGTAGGATGGAATTCTATGGCTTGCCTGACTTGTGATTCTTAAAGCACATCTGTTTATGCTAGTCTCTTGCCCAAAAAATTTCACTTGCTCCCTATTTCCTCAAGGATAAAATACAGACTCCTCAGTTTAGGATTTAAAAGCCTTCCTTGTCTGTTTCTATCCTATCTTTATAGGCTTATTTTACATCGTTCCCCTTATTATAGTCTGCTTTGGTTTCCAACCAAACTGACTTATTTGATATTCTTATTTAATATTCTTCTATTTCCCTCCATGCCTTTGAACAGGCAGTCTTCATGCCTAGAATATATTCTCTCCTCACCTCTACTTCTTAAAATCCCTGGCTTCCTACAATTGAAACTGCTTACATGATATGTTTTTTTTTTCTGATTCCTTCCACATGCTGGGGCTTTACCCCTTCTATTTCCTCAACCCTACAAATTACTTTGAATATACTTTGTTTATAATTTTATTTGCTTCTGTAGCAAACAATTGATTGTGGGTCCCTTGGTCAACCTTATACATGTATACCTTTATATCCCTGGAGAACTTAAATTCCTTAAAGATAAGGATGGAATAATTTTTGTATTAGTATCCTCAGCACCAAACACATACCCAATAGCAGTTGTTTCATAAATGCTTGTGGATTGACTGATTGGTTGGTGGATTGATTACAAGCTTAGCATTTTTTTTTTATTATGAGGAGAAACCAAAGTATACCTGCTGCCCTTACTCTATCAAAAAACAACAACAACAACAACAACAACAACAAAAAACCAAAAACACTATTCATCTTACATAAATGAGAGGACAGCCCTTAGTCTGGGACCTTAAGAAATTCTTAAGTTCAAACCCCATGCTTCTTTTTTGTCTTCTACCTCCATCTCAATGACCTCTAACGCTTGAGAACAAATGGACAATCAAGATTTTTAGAGTGATAGTCACTACTGTATGTACATTTTCTCCATGAAGTTACCTCCATTTGGTCCAACAACAGCTCATAGTTTCCTCTTATCCTTATTGGTCAGGATATGGTACAATTAGAGTTCTTCTCCCTGATTGGATTTTTGTCTTCTTCCTCTCTTAAAATGCTCACCATCCTTTAAGGCCTGGAGTTTCTCATGGTGTAAACATACCCCTGTCTATTTTCATCTTTACTTAACAACTGAGCTGAATCCTATAATTGTGTTGAAAATCCCTACATAAGGGTAATGCTACAGACAAGTGAGCATTTTATAAGTCAAAGTAGGATCTTAGATTAATATATAGAAATCACCTAATCCAATGACTTTGTTTTACAGACTCTCAGAGCCCCTAAAAGATAAATGATTTCTCCAGGGTCATACAGGTAAAGTAAAATCAATTGAATTTCAATGTAGGTCCTTTAATTCCAACTCCAGTTGACTTTTCACATTGTCCACATTAGTAAACAACGATGAACTTCTATATAGAAATGAAATCAATGCCAAAAAAGATATTTCTCTCACCATCATTACTAAATACCTTCTCCCTTCACTATCTCCCTGTATCAGGAATATAATGAACTGTTATTGAGAAAGAAATTGGTTAAAAGGTGGGACTGAGATGAAGGAAAGGGCTGCTTTCTAATTCTACTGAAGCTAGTAAAATGTAGAATTATTGCTTCTCAACAAATGTCCTCAGGAGAAAAGAATTCAAAAAGGGTAATCAGAAAAACAAGGGAACCCAAGCCCTCCACCAGAGAGAGAACTAACTCTCAGAAGAAACATTTTCAAAGATTTCAGGAAGGCTCTTAGAAAAGTCTTACATTTGTTTGCTTCAAACCCTTCTGGCAGACCCCTGACAGAAAATTATCTCTCTAAGAAACTGAAATGTCATATTTCTTTTACTCCCCCTCCCCAGCCCCCAGATCTCCACTCTATTTCCTCCCCAAATCTAAAAAAAGTATTACCAAACTGAACCAAAGCAGAATAAAACTTGCCACTTAGCACCACCAAATCTAATCTTTATTCCCCATTTTTATTACCATTAGAGGTCAAACTTAAAGAGTAGACCATTCAAAGTGAGATACGAAAGTTCTTTTTGTCCCTTTGGGAAAACCCAGAGCAGTTATTGCCTTTCCTTCCCCAGGTTACCTTCTGAGGCACAAATCTATTGTCTACTGGGGTCAGGATAGAAGTTGAAACTTCTTGGAATATGGGAAAAGTTTAAGAAAGCTACAATGCAGTTTAGAAAGAAAAGATCACTAATGTATCAGTGTTCTCTTTCTATAAAATGACATTTCCTCTATTCATTAGCTATGAAATCTTGGCCAAGTCAACCTTTGTTGAGAATCAATTTCCTCATTAAAACAAACAACCCTCCCCCCAAATAACAAGAATAAGCTCTATTCTGCCTACAGAATTTTTGTAAAAATCAAATGATATAATGGATGTGAAAACTGTTTGACAATGGCAAAGCATTACCACATGTAAGGTGATTACTGTTATTATTTTTAATAATATTAGTAATGTGCTATAGTTACTATTATTTCCAGTACTACTATCTCCTGATAAGTGATGATGGGATTATCTGCAGTCCATAACATCAGAAGAAATCAGGATTTTGCCTAGTGAAGACAACTACCTTACAACAATGTTTGCTTTATTCTCAAGTCTACAGATTCTTCTAACATCTTTTTTACTTTGTCTTCCCTCCTTGTCAATTATTGTTACCTTAGTGTCTCACTTTCTCTTCCTGAGCCATCTGTGTCCAGTAGCAAGATATGATCAGAACTATTGGAGATGGGTCTGAATGCACAGCCAACTCACTTAAATCCAATTTGTATTATAGCATCATTTCCCTGATCTCATGGTCCTCTTCAAGAAACAACCTTTGTGAGTAGCTTTGTGAGAGAACCCAAATGAACTGTTCAGTTAGGTAACACAGTTTTTTTTTTCCTCCCTCCCTCCTTCCCTCCCTTCCTTCTTCCCTCTCTTTTTCCCTCCCTCCCTCCCTCCCTCCCTTCCTTCCTTCCTTCCTTCCTTCCTTCATTCCTTCCTTCCTTCCTTCCTTCCTTCCTTCTTTCCTTCCTTCCTTCCTTCCTTCCTTCCTTCCTTCCTTTCCACATAGGGTATCATGCCCTTATCTGCAGGTGTTCTGAATGTTGTGTTCCACATTTTGTTCCCATGGTTCTCTCTCTGGGTGTAGATGGCTCTCTTCATCACTAAAAAGTGGAACTAGTTTGAATCTTTTCATTATTGAAGAGAGCCACATCCATCAAAATTGATCTTCATGTAGTCTTGTTGTTTCTGTGTACAAGGATCTCCAAATTCTGCTCATTTCACTTAGTGTAGGTTCATGTAGGCGTCTCCAAGCTTCTCTGAAATCATCCTGCTGATTGTTTCTTACAAAACAATAGTATTCGATAGCATTCATATATCATAATTTATTCAGCCATTCTCCAACTGATGGGCATCCATTCAGTTTCCATTTTCTTGCCACTACAAAAAGGACTGTCACAAACATTTTTGCAATGTGGATCTCTTTCTTTCCTTTAACATCTCTTTGGGATATAAGCCTAGTAGTAACACTGCTGGATGAAAAGGTATGTACAGCTTGATAATTGAGCATAGTTCCAAATTGCTCTCCAGAATGGAGACAGTTCCACCAACAATGTAGTAGTGTCCCAGTTTTCCCACATCCTCTCCAACTTTCATCATTATTTTTTCCTGTCATCTTAGCCAATATGACAGGTGTGTAGTAGTATCTCAAAATTGTCTTAATTTGCATTTCTTTGATCAATAGTGATTTGGAGCACCTTTCCATGTGATTACAAATAGTTTCAATTTCTTCATCTTAAAATTGTCTGTTCATATTCTTTGATTATTTATCAATTGGAGAATGGCTTGAACTATTATAATTTTGAATCAATTCTCTATATATTTTAGAAATGTGGCGTTTATCATATCCTTTGCATGTAAAAATATTTTCCCATTTTATTTCTGCCTCATATCTTGACGATCCTTAATTATGGATTGGGCATTGCCTCCTGTTAAAGATCTTAGCTTTAAAAGGCCACTGCATCTGGGTCAATCTTCAGTCATCCTGATTTATATCTTGTCACTGGACCCAATTGGCTCTGAAGGAGAAAAATGAAGCTTTGAACAGCCCATTCTCATCTAACTCTTACTCTCTTGTGTATCATGACATCACTTCTCTAATGTCATGATACTCTTCAGGAATGAAGAATAAACAACAACAACTTTGGTACAATGAATTGAATGTCTCACCTGGAGTCTGGAGGATCTAAATTCAAATATGGTCCCAAGTATTTATTAGTTGTGTGACCCTGGACAAGTCACTTAACTCTGTTTCAGTTAGTTCCTCATCTGTAAAATTAGCTAGAGAAGGAAATGGCAAACCACTCCAGTATCTTTGCCAAGAAAACCTTAAATGGTATCACAAATAGCAGGACACAACTGAAAATGATTGAACACTATTATCCCAAGCCAGAATCAAAACTAGCAAGGTCTCAACAGAGCTTTTCACAAGGGCATACTGATACCCAAATGGGCACTTTGTAGGGAGAAATAATTTTTGCACAGTTTGATTTCTTCTGATAGTATAGATTGGCTAGTAGCATAACTATTCTATCCTTCTAGGGATTCTATGGAGACAGTAGTCTTCCTTTCCCAGGATATCTTACCCCACCAATTATCATGGCAGCAAGTAGGGAACAGGTTGGTCTGACTCCAGTAGTTTCTAGTAACCATTCTATCTCAGACTTAAATTTGGAAGTTTGAATGTAAAACTCGAGACTCATTCTCCTGTCCTCAAAATAAAATCACAAAACAATGAAAAATGTAATCTGTATTTCCCTTCACTGTTTGATTATATGTAGTTGCTTTCTTAGTTCCCCAAGTCAGAGGAGAAGTCCACTGAAGTGAATGAAGGACTCTGTTTCCTCTCTCAGACTGGGCAGTCTCCAAGGATAGGCTCCACACAACAGGGTTAGAGTCATACCTCCTAGTTCAAGAAGCAGGAACTCCCCTAAGGTAAATCTAATTGATTCAAATTCCCAGTTGTCTTTCAGCTGAGGGGCAAGAGAAACCTTAGGGGCTCCTGAAAAGGAAAACAGATGGAAGTAGGTGGTTCATTGTGCTCCAAAGATGACTGGCTGAAGGATGAAACTTGAGAAATCTATGTACTTGTAAGACATTGGGTTTTCCTCACTACCAGCTTTATTCTGTAGTAGAACTAGCCCCCATTTCAAGCTTAGCTAAACTGAGGGCTTTGGGGGAAGGTTGGGGAATTATCCAATAAATCTGATCCAACAAACATTTATTAAAAACTCATTATGTGAAGATACTGTGCTAGACACTGGGAATACAAATGCAAACATGAAAAGTAGCCCTATCCTCAAGAAGCTTACATTCTACCTGGACATATAATATGCAAATAGACCAATAATATGAGATAATGTGAGGAGAAAGAGAATACTAAACATCTACAGAGATATTTGGTTTTCTCCTTCTTGCTCTTCATCTTCTGTTTCTCAATTTTGTCCCTTGAAAGCCCCCAGCTCCCTCCCTCATACCTGACAAGACACCTCTGCCTTCCCATGCTACTTCTTCCTCCCCCTTCCTTTCCACACTTAATATCTTTGGGATAATATCCCATGGACCACTGTGGGATGAGGGGGTTTTCAAGCTCAGGGAACAGATTAAGCACTTGGGGGAAGGAGGGAGAGCAGGGCTAGAGAGAAGCCCCAGGCTGCTACAGAAGCCTGGAAGCAGACAGACCTGTCAGTCTGATCTGGAGAAGCAGTGCCTATAACTGGTGCAGAAATGCCAAGTCCGCTGTTTGTATTCCCTGGGGCAGGAGAGGAAGATAAGTGATCGTGTTCCTCATCAGAATTTAGACAAGAAGCACTCAAGACAGAATGAGGGGGCTGGGAAAGGTATGGGATAGAATCTCACAGGGGCTACTTAGGAACAAGAGTGGGCCAAGAAGCAGGGTTAGGTGAGATAGAACTCAACTCCTAGCCTGGGTCCAGAGAGAAGTATAGTATTCTTGTGTCAAAAGGAAGGGACATGGTCCATGGCAAAGCTGTGGGGAACTTATTCTTTTGGTTACCAAGGTTCTGTGAATGGTTTCTGCTTTTTTAATTGCATTGGGATACGGAGGATCTCCATCAACCCAGCCCAACCCAGCCTCTGTCAAGCCCCACATCCTGCTGCGAACATTTAAGCACTAGCACCTACAGTATTAAAGAGGACTGCACCTCAAAAAGCAATGAGTAATTATCCCAAAGCACAAATAAAATCATTAAAGTCCATGCCCCCCCAAAACTCATTGCCCCTATCTTTGCTATCACATCCAAGGCACACACTGGTTCTAAGGGCACTAAGAAGTCCACAAATGAATCAACAAACCCTTCTCAGGGAACTCCCAGTCAGAGTGAACTTCTTCCTTGAAAAGGAACAATTTTCTTAGGGAATTACCCTTTCTAGTCTATTACTGGGGCTCCCACACCCCACTACAGGCAACAAGCGGCCTATGATTCACTTTCCTACCCTCTACCACTTTTTCCCTTAGTCCTCTACCCCAATACATACACATAACACCCACTCCTGGAACTGTTGTTAAAAAGAGAGAGAGAGAGAAAGAGAGAGAGAGAGAGAGAGAGATCTGTAGCTCTATTCTACAAGCCCCAGCATATAGGGGCATGACTATGGAATATACATATGACACTTACCATTTTGGTCCATAGAATGTCTATATATCAAATACCCAAAGATAATATGATTTTAAGATCAGAGATTCCCTTTCTGACTCTTTCTCTTAGTTTCTGCCTCACAGTTTTCTCCATCTCTCTGTCCCTTTGCCTATCTATGTCTTTCCTAGCATTTATCCCACTGTCTCTTTCTGTCTTTCTCTGTTTCAGTCTCATGACTGCCTCCTTTGCACCCCTGGGCAGGGAAAGTGGAGATATGGGCCTCCTCTGACAGCACTGCTCTGCGCAGGGTTAGAATTGCTGGCTTTAGAACTGGTCCCTGTCAGATAGAGAAAGAGGGCAGGGCTGGACTGGCAGGAGGGTGGGGGGCAGGGACTGGGGGTACCACTGTTGCTAATGTCCACAACTGCTTCATCATGGTACTTGAATGCCCCTAAACTGTCCCCAGGTGCCCTGCTTACCCTCCCACACAGAATGGCCAATACCACCACCCCCATCTGCCTCCCTAAACAAAAGCAGCACCTTTTTCTTCCACCTCCAAACACACCCCTCCACACCCAGTCCCATATCCTATCCCATCCAGGCCCTAAATCTAAAGCATAGTTCAAGCCCCTTCACCCGCATTCCTCTTCTGCTATCTTCTCCTCCCTCTTCCCACATCCCCACCTCTTTGCCCTAACATTAGCAACCCTGGCCAGAAAGGATCATGCCCTGAAAGATTTGGAGATGCAACAGAGTGGTTCTGGCCAGCAAAGTTCTTCTTTGGCTCCCACACGATTCCCAGATTCTACCTCCCCTCCGGCTCTACCATCTCTCTTCCTCCCATTCTGACAGCGCAGAAAAATCACTAACGATCCCTACACTCTTATTCTTGCCAGTTCCGTACCCCCTTTCCCCCTATAAAATCCTTCCCTATTGAGAAGGAGTGGAGTAAGCTTCAGGAACACGGTCGGGGGGAGGGGATCAACATGTCTGTTAGGAGTGGGGGGGGGGGTTCCCTTCCCCACCCAGTATCCTAAACCCCACAGCCAGAGAAGAGGGGATATAAAGTTGTCGTTTTCCTCTCACGGCTTTAGTCCACTCTTACCCCCCATCACCCCCCAGCGACGACTCCCCGGGACAGCATTGACGATAGTCCAAGAAACGAAAAAAACAAGAGAGAAAAAAAAAAAAAAAAACATCCTAACACTCACCTCCGAGAGGCACCATTTATCCCTGGGTGGGGGGAACAGTCTTCGCCAGGCTCTCAGCTCTGTTGTGCATCCTTCCTCGCCAAAGATCGACTCAGGGAAAAATCCTCCAGCTCCCCCCAAGCGCAGAGGAGAATTTGCAGGCAGATGGACTCTGCCTCCGTCAAGTCCAAATCCCTGAGACGGCTTATTCAGTTATATCCATGGCATTAAAAAAATCAAAATCGTTTAAAAAAAAAAAAGAACTTGTTTTTTTCTCTTTCAGACCCCACCAAAATCCCTTCTTGGGAAGCTTACATAGATGCCGGTTGGATTGGCCAGCGTGCCAAGTTCCGAGTCTTTCCAGAGACCACGGTCATTTCGGAATTTGCAAGTCCCCAAGTTCAGATGGGCAAGCCAGTTTTGTGTGTGTGTGTGTGTGTGTGTGTGTGTGTGAGAGAGAGAGAGAGAAGAGAGAGAGAGAGAGAGAGCCGCACACCCTCATAGACACGCATATACACAGACACAAGCAAGCAACCACACACTCACAGCCGCGCGCGTGCGAGCGCGCGCCCTCTCTCTCTCTCTCTCTCTCTCTCTCTCTCTCTCTCTCTCTCTCTCTCTCTCTCTCTCAACACACATACACACACACAAGACACACGCCGCGGAGATTCAGATGTGGAACCTAGTGAACTACTGTAGTCTTCTAGATCAGCACTCTTCTGAGATGACCAGGAGTCTCCCTGGCTCAGGAAGCAGCGCTGCGCTAGCGTGGGAATGAGAAAGGAACCTCTCTTTACCCCACCCCTACCCCCCACCCCAGCCCCCACCCCTCAGCCTCCACCCGCACTCAAGCCCAATGCGAAAGAAATTCGAACAGGCAGGCAGGCGGGTGGGCAGACAAGCAGACCAGCAGGCTGGCAGACCCTTCTCCCAGCCTGCCTCTCTGACACTGCAGCCTCCCTCCAGTGGCGGCCGCTTTGTGCTGCAGGAGGCTCAGTGCCTTCCTTCCAGCCTGCCCCGCGGAGGAGCAGCAGTTCTCCTCCCCCTTTTCTGGCTCCTCTTTCTCTCACTCCTCCTTCTCTCCCTCCTCCTTCTCCTTCTTCCTCCTTCCCCAACTCCCAACAAAGGTAAAAAACGAAGGGGTTTAAAGCTGGGGTGGAGGTGGAAGCCAAACTGGAGGGAATGGGGGTCGCCGGGCTTGCGCGCGGGCGGGGAGCTGGATCCTTGGCACCACGCAGGGTCATGGGGAATCGGGGCTTTGGGAAACGCCGGGCGGACAGAACGCGGACAAGCCGTTGCGTAAGAAACAGCAGCCGGAGCTGCTGCGTAGTCGTGGTTGCTGCTGCCTCACGTGCAGGGGGCTGCCATGCAGCCGGCATCTCTGCACCTGCCGGAGGGAAACAAGTCAGCCCCCTCCTCAGAGGGCGTGCTGGGCCCAGAGTAAGAAAAAGAGGGATGCTGGTAATGGGGAGCTAGCTCTGCGGCCGGGACTGCTAATGTGGGAATACATCGATACTGCTATGGGTCACATATACACCCTATGTACACTCTGACATATATACAGAGTAGCATACACGTACACTCATGTACATCTGTGCAACCTTCTACTAGATAGAACTTTCACTATTACGGGCATATCACATATTCAGACCACATGTGGGCAAAAGGAGTATCATGTAATATAGATATGTAACTATGAAGTAGGTATTCTCACACATAGGTAAAAATATGCAATGTGTACACATCAAGTCTGAGTTGACAACTGTAACATGCATGCAGAATGAGCGAACCCATGGATATACGTCTACTTGAACATGTTTGGTTGCTCTACATGATGCTATGGAAGAAACACATCCATTCATGGCTGCTCAGTCCAAATTGTTTCGTTTTTATTTTTCTTAGATGGTTAAAATCCAGAGTCAACTCCCAGGCTCTTGAGATGTGTGTGTGTGTGTGTGTGTGTGTGTGTGTGTGTGTGTGTGTGTGTGTTGTGGAGAGAGGGTGGAGTGGGAGGGGAGTTAGGGGACACTGCATTGTGCTGGGTTGACTGAGCCTTTCTGTGTGTGGGTGTGGGTGACCTGGAAATTAGAAAGGGATGTGGGATGAGACTGAGAGAAGGGAGCTAAAAAATGGACTCAGGAAATTGTGGAGAGGCAAAGAGAAGGAAAGAGGTAAAAGGAAGTTAAAGGCAAAAGGGAGAAGAGTGTAGGAAAGACAAAAAAGAAAGGAAAGGAAAAAGCATGATAGGAGAGGGTAGAGGACAGAGGGAGACTGTCAAAGGGACATTGTAGAACATAAAATGGATATGTGTATCAATGAAAGGAAGAACAGGAAATGAGGAATTAGCCAGTAGATGTGAGCTAAACTAAATCATCTTCTCTTCTTCCAGGAGTTTGTCCATTCTCTTCCATTTACAATCTTGGTGCGAGGTTCCTAGGAAAGTAGGAAGGGGAAGGAGAGGAAGGGCTCCCTCAATCCTAAAGTGTCCAGAAAACAGGCTTCTCTTTCCTTTATTCTAGGTCCTGGGAGTCCTTGAAGCTTGGACAGATTTTGCTGGAACTCTTTTAAGGGAAGAGGAAAATGGAAACTAGTGTCAAAGTTTAAGTTATACATCTATGAGTAACTAAGAAAGAATAAGTAAAGTCTGGAGGCCAGATTCCTCACTCCCAAAAGAGCAAATAACTTTTCTCTTTCAAAATACCCCCTTTCTAACAAATTCTTCTTAATGATCTTTTACTGTTCCCTATTCTTGAATTCCCCCTTAGGAAACCAGTGAAGTCTTATTTATTCCCACTAAAATAGTTCTCATAGCCATCTTGTCCTCCTAACCCTTCCTTACTAGTCCCATTATATCAGTCTGTATTACCCATGACACTCCCAGCCTCACCACTGGACTTCAATAACAAACTTTGAACTTTTCTCCCAATTCTAGTCATTCCTTTCCAGTACTTCCCTCATGAAATTAAAAAATATCTTTTTTTTCATAATGGGTCATTCTGATCTTATTATTCCACTCAAGAGTATTCAGTGGATGCCTACTACCAAGAAAATAAAGTCCCAACTGCTTTTTTTCATTACCAAAGTCCTTCACAATCTGATTAACTTGCTTTTCTAGCTTTATCTCTCAGTATTGGAGTGGTTTGTCATTTCTTCTTGCAGTTCATTTTACAGAAGAGGAAGCTGAGGCAAACAGGATTGAGTGAGTTGCCTAAGTTCACACAACTAGTGAGTGTCTAAGGGCAGATTTGAACTCAGGAAAATAACTCTTTGTAACTCCATGCCCTGTGTTCTATTCACTGTACCACCTACGGCTTCTGAATCAAAAAACTCTCTCTTCCTTGAAGCCTTTCCTAATCCATTAGCCTATAGTGATGATTTTTCTCTAATGACCTCATAGCACTCTGTATTCCTTTTATGCACTACTCATATCTTAATTTATTATATGTAATAGTGTATATGATTGATATTTGCACACACACACACACACACTTTCTTTTCCTATTCTCTAAGCTTCTGAGAACAGCGATTGTCTCTGATTCATCTGTCTTCTTCAGTGTGTAATATACAGAATATATTTAATAAATATTTATTGAGTGAGTGAAGGAAGGAAATCAAAAAAAGAAAAAGGAAGGAAAGAAGGAAAGAAAGTATGTTTGTACATAAGCAGTCAATATAATTATCTCTGCTCTGAACGTTGGGTTCTACATATTTATATCTGAAACCTAATAATTGTATGTACATGTGTACACAAATGCTCATGTGTGTACTATGTCTGGTCCATGAGAGCATACCTTTTCCACAAAAGGGAAGAGCTTTAAGCTTAATCAGACTCAGATTCAGTTCTGGGTGACTTTGACCCCCCCAAAAAAAAGGAAGTCTGGGCTTTTTCTTGTATTTTCTGTTTTATTTTGACTCTAAAAAAGAACAGAATTCTGGGGGAAACTTTCCTAAATAAATGTTAGTTTTGGCCTATGTTTAATGACTCTGCAAGAAGGATGACTAGGGTTCATTTTAGGAAAGGTTAACTTCAGGGGAAGGGAATGATTTTTAAAGCAACAAAGGCCTAATATTCTTCTCTGATAATTATTCTATGATAATGGTATAGTATCTAAGACATATAAGGAACTGAGTTAAACTATAAGAAGAAGAGTCATTCCCCAATAGGTAACAAGTTAAGGAATATGAACTAATTCCCAAAGAAAGACATCTAAGCTGTCAAGTTATTTTTTAAAGTTCTCTATCATTAATTATTAGAGAAATGAAAATTAAGATAACTGAAGTTATACCTCACACCTATCAGATTGGCTGAAAAAAAAAAGTAACAAAAACAGAAAGTGTTCAAAGGACTGTGGATAAGCGCAATACCACTGTTGTAAATTAGTCCAACCAGTCTGCAATTGAAACTTATTCTACAAAGTCATTAATTTGTGTACACTCTTTGACCCAATGACATCAATATTAGGTATGTACCTAAAAAAAGATTGAAGAGAGAAAGGACCCACATGTACAAGAATGCTTGCAGTTTTTTGTTTTTTGTTTTTTTTGTTATAGCAAAGAACTGGAAATTAAAGAAGAATCAATTGGTTGAGGAGTGGCTGCAAATGTTAGTATATCAATGTAATGGAATATTATTGCATCATCTAGTTTCAGAGATACTTTGAAAGCCCTATATGAACTAATGTAAAATAAAGTGAGTAGAACCCAGAGGAAAAAATTTCTAGCAATGCTATAAAACAAAATAAAAACAACTTTGAAAAACTTAAAAGGGTAATAAATAAAATTATCAACTATGATTCCAGATAGTCAATGAAAAGGCAATCTGTTCATCTCCTAACAAAAAGGTGATGGACTAATGGTGCAGAATAAGACATACAGCTTTGGATTATGGGCTATATGAACATTTATTTTACTTGGCTATAAATATTTGTTACAAAGGTTTTATTTTTCTTTATTTTTTTCCAATTGGGAGAAAAAGAAAGAAAAAAGGGTTGCCAAATAGATTATCCAAAAAAAAAAAAAATAGAAAAGGAAAAGAAAAGAGGGCTTAAGCTTTGGAGAAAAAAGCAAGTCATAAAAAAACAAAAGGAGATTTAGGGAAAACAAAGAAAAGTAGGACTTTCAAAATTACACTTTGAATTTTTGGTATACTTAAAGGAAAAAGCAAATTATATGACAAAGAGATTCATTGTTTTGTGTTCAAATTTTTCTGTTCTATTTTTATATAGAAAATTATCATTTTATTATCTTATTTAGTTGTTTTTCCTGATATTTTCCTTTTTTTATTGTCCTCTTCCACTAAGAAGCTACCATCTAGCTATTGATACATGTTACCAATGGCCTGAAATGGCCCCCAGTTTCTATATTTCTCACTTAGTCCCTTGAAATCTAAGTTATATCCCCATCTTTCTATTAAAACAACTTTCTTCAAGGCTTTTAATAACTTACTTATTAATAAATCAAAGAGCTACCTGTATGTCATTATTGGCCAGTTTCTTTGTTTATATACTTCCTTCATTTGGTTTCCATGAAATAGCATTATTATAGTTCTTCTCCTTCCTATGATCATTCCTTAAGTGATCTTCATCTCCTCCACTAACTTGTCATCCTCTTTCTGTCTTAAAAATGTGAATATGTCCTTGGCCCTTCTCCATTCCCTCCTGTTCTCCCCTTTCCCTCCCATCCTTCCCCTTTCCTTGACTTATTTTTCCTTTTCCCTTCTTATTTCTTTTCTTCCTTCCTTTCTCTTCCCTGTCTGTATATATCTTATGTTACTCCCTATCACAAATTTTATATCCCTCCAAACTGGTCTTCTTGCTATTTCTTATCCACAACTTTTTATGTCTTATTTTCATGCCTTTCCACTGTCTATCTCATCTACCTGGAAAGCATACTATCTTCACTTCCACCTCTTAAAATCCTTATTTTCCTCTTCCTTCTCTTTCTCCTTCTTATAGTCATCTTAACTATCATTTACATAGTGCTTTAAGATTTGCAAAGTACTTTATGAATATTATGTCATTTGATCCTCACAACAACACTGGGAGATTAGTGCTATTATTATTCCCAGTTTTTACATGAGAAAAATGAGATGAGACAGAGATTTAAGAACTTTACCAGAGTCACACAACTAGTTAAAGTTTTGAGGCTGGGTTTGAACTCAGGTGTTCTTGAGTCCAGTTTTAACCCTCTCTGCATTGCACTACACACCCTGATGTATTTTCACACATTAACCAGAAGGGCCTCCTCTCTTGTATTTATTTATTTTATTTATGTTTTATGTATATTTAGAAATGTAAATATTGTCTCCCATAGTAGAATGTGAAATTTTAGAATAAGGATGAATATGGAGTGAGAGGAAGAGAGGTGATGACTGATTGACTTGATGCACAGGTCCTCCATATGAAAATGTCCAGCAAGATGTTGGTGATTTGGAATGTAGTACAGAAGAGAAATATTTAGGAGTTATCGTCAGGAAGATGCTCACTGATGCAATAATCTAGAGAATGTAGAAAGATAAAAGATTTCAGAACATAGACTTGAGAGGCAGATCTGAGAACAAAGGGCCTGAATGATGGTCCAGAAAAAATGGCTGAGAAGTCTGATAGGTAAGAAGAGAACCAAGAAAGACTATAATCTTGAAAACCCAAGTGTGCAAAAGGAATGGTCAGCAGTGTTGAATGCTTCTGAGAGCATAAAAAGTATGAGGAATGAGTCAAGGCCACTGGATTTAGTGATTTAAAGATTATGATTAATCTCTAGAGTAGATTCAGTTGAATGGGGCTGTTGGAAGCCAGATTGCAAAGGATTGAGAAGTAAGTAGGAGGTGAGGAAATTGAAACAGAGAAATTTGAAAGCTATTTGATATTTTCCCCTTAAGAAATTGGCTGTGAATGTGAGAAGAGAGATATAAAATGATAGCTTGAAGGGATGGCAGGGTCAAATGAGGCTTTTTAAAGATGGGAGAGATCTCTAGGAATATTTGTAGAAAGTAATGAAGGAGCCAGTGAATAAAGAGATATTGGAAATTAGTTAAGAGAGAGGAAAATTTTTAAGGGGTAAGATCTTAGAGAATATAGGATGGAATAGAATTAAAACTCAAGTAAAAGGGTTGGTCTTTTCAAGGAAAAATGGGAGCTAAGATCCTCAGCTGAGAGGGATGGGGAAGGGGGGATTAGTGTATATAATATAAGAAAGGAAAAGGTAGATTCAGAAAGTATTCAATGAGGCCATTAGAAAAACAGTAAAATGATTTCTAATAATGGAGGCCAATTTGAAATTAGATAACACAGTGATGATGATTGTATGACTTCTTCAAGCCACATTCAGCTATATTTGAGTAGGAATTAAAAAGGTAAATATTAAGGTAAGCTTGGGTTAGGGCTAGACCAAATATGACATATGATAAAAACAAAGTGACATGAGGAAGGCAGTAAAGTTCTCTATAGATTTTCACTTCTGGTTTTCCTCTTACTTCTCTGACCTTGCTGTTTTATTTTTGCTATGTCTGAATCTGGGTCATGCCTGATAAGTATGTCTTTAGTATTAATACTAAAAGAGTTTTGAGCTCATAGATTCTCTGAAAGGGGCTTAGGAACCCCAAGGTATCCTTGGACCACACTTTAAAACTCTATATTATTTCACTTGGAGATCTCATCATTTCCTATAAATTTAATTATCATCTCTATGCAGATGATTCTCAGATCTGTTTATCTGGTTCTCCCCTCTTTTCTGACCTTCAGACTCATATCAACAATTGTTTATTGATTATCGGTCATCTTGAAGTGGAATGTCCCATAAATGTTTTAAACACAACATGATTAAAAGAGAACTCATTTTTCCTCCTAAACTTTCTACTTTCCCTTATTTTCCTTTTACTACTATGCACACCATAAGTCACCTTAACTCTCAACTTCAGCCCCTCACTCTCTTTTAACCTGTCACATCAAATATTTTACAAAGTTCTCTTATTTCTAACACTGCAAAATCTCATCAAAATCTCCTCTCCTCTCCATGCACACAGCTGCCATGCTAGTGCAGACCCTCATCATCTCATACTCACCTATCATAAAAACCTGCTGGTTAGTATCCCTGCTTCAGCTCTCCCCATCATCCAAGTCATTCTCTTCTCAACTAACAAACTGGGCTACCTAAAGCATGAGTCTAACATGTCATTTCTGCACACATACCACCCTCCCAAATAAATAAATTCCAATAGCTCTCTATTTGTCTTCAGGATCAACTATAAAATTCTGCTTGGCTTTTTAATTTTTTAATTAATGAAGTAAAATAAACATTTCCATAGTGTAGTATATTTTTAAATAAAGAAGATTGCACACAAAACTGCAAATCCATTATATGTATCTTGATGTTCCTTTTAATTATAAAATAAAACTTTAAAATAAAATAAATTTATCAATAAATTGCTTTAATTTTTTTTCCTATTTTACTCAAGGTATTCTGAGATAATGATGCTGGCCTCTTTTCTATTCTTTGAACAAGATAACCTGTCTCTCTATTCTATTCATTTTCACTGGATGCCCCCTTGTCTGGAGTGCTTTCCCTACTCACCCCCATTCCCTTATTTCCTTGACTTCTTTTCTTAAAATTTCTCTCCTGCAAAAAGCCTTTTTGGTTCTCCTAAATATTCCCCCAAAAGGGAAAACAAAGGTTTCCCTTTGTGATTATTTCCTATTTATCCTGTATCTCTTTTGTTTGCACATATTGGTTTTTATGTTTTTTCTCTCCTTAGATTGTGAGCTCCTTGAAGAAAAGGACTGTTTTTGTGTTACTAGAGCTTAACATGGTACCTGACACACTTATTAAACACCTTAATAAATAAATATGCTTGCTTGATAAATAAATTGATTTGTTGACCAGAATGGAATGTAAAATCGAATAGGTTAACCATAGGGTCAAGGGAAAGGAGTTAGATCAGAGTATGGAATGGTAAAGCAAGCACTGATAGGAGAGCATATAAGAATGAAGAAGTTTTAGGAGGAGTAAAAGTAGGACAGAGAGACAGACAGACAGAAAGATAGAGTCGACACAGAGACATACACAGAGACAGAGACAAAGGAAGAAAGGGGAGAGGGAGGGGAGAAAAGAAGGAATGGAGGGAAGGAAGGAGAGGGAAAGAGGGAAGGAGGGACAGGGAAAGGGAGATGGAAAGATAAGAGAGAAAACTTTCAGAATTCTAAATTATAGAGATTTACTGCTTATGATATGTCAGAGTCAAGCATATGAATACTCCATCCCACTTCCAAGTGTGATTGAAATAGAATGAATATATAAATCATGAGAGTTGAAGAAGTTAATGAATTCAATTCCCATATATAGAGATTGGAGATTGTGGTGAAAAAGAAGTACCTGTATCAGGTGCTGAATTCTTTAAGAAAATAAAGAGGAAGATAGTATTGTAATAGTAACTAGAATATGGATAGGGTGATATGGGTGGACTGAGTAATATTCAAAGGAAGAGAAGTTGTTGAGAAAAGGAAGAATCTGGTAGTAATTTTGAGAATCAAGAAGATACGGGTGTAAAGAGGAGAAGGGTCCAGAAAATGACTCCAGTCCTGGAGAGAGACATCAGACATAATTTCTCTTTAGAGAACAGTCACATTTCCTAGAGCACAAGAAGATGGAAGGAATGTGTGGTGAGAATTCCTATCAATCAGTTTGGGGTTTCTATAATGGTGCTTCTGGAAGGCAATAGATAAGGGGAAGACAGCTCAGCACTGAAGTAGATGAGGATAAAGAAACATAAACTGTTTCAGGAAAAGGTAAAGCACTGGATACTAAAATGAGAAGAGGCTTGCCAATCATAAGATAGGAGATTGTCACACTCTGATCAGGAAGCAACTACAGTTTTGTCCCAGGTACTAGCTCTTGATGTTGACTTTTTTGCCTGACTAGGCACTGAAAACATGGATCCTTGGTTGAGTTGAGAATGGGAGCCACTTGAGCAAAAGATTTGGGGTTATCAACAACCCTTCATATTTTTGGAGAATTGAGATGGCTTATCTCCTAGCAGCCAAAGTAGCTTCTCTCTGGAACCAGAATTAGATCAATCAAATCAATTATTATTGATTAAACACCTAATATGTCCAGCCACTGTGCTTAGGTTCTGGGGGATACAAATGTTTATTAATCTCATTCTAGATGACACAATAGGTAAGATGATAGGTCTGGAATTCAAATCTGGCCTCAGACACTTATTAGCTGTATGACCCTGGGCAAGATACTTAAACCTGTTTACTTCTAGTCATCACCTATAAAATGAACTGGAGAGGGAAATATCAAACCAGTATCTTTCTCAAGAAAAAAAGAAAATCCCAAATAGGGATGAGAAAAGTCAGACAACAACAATAACAACAAAAACTGTCAGGCTGGATCTCAATGGCTCCATGATGAGAAGCCAGCTACTAGGAAGGAATGTAGAAGTGAAAGAGATCAGGTTTGGGATTCAATAGTCCCGGAATTCCATCCTGGATCTGTCACTTGTTTCCTGTGTGAGCTTACACAGGATTCCCTCCCTGGATTTTAGTTTCCTTATTTGTAAAAATAGAATATGGGACTAAATGACCCCTAAGTTCCTTTCTAGCTCTAAATATATGATCCCTTAGTTACAGATATAAATCATATTTTCAGATGGGAGATTCAGAGGAGCAACTAATCCACACATACACAGATATAATCAATAGCTGATTATATGATCATTTTGGTATTTAGTTTTGTGGCAAAATACTGATAATTGCAGCTCTCATTCATGTTGAGCTTAAAGGTTTACAAAATGCTTTCCTTACAGAAGTTCTAAATAGCACAACTCAGATTATTCTCATTTGATCTATGGAGGAAATGAGGCTGAATGACAAGAAGTGATACCCCTAAGGTCATCCATCCCATGTCTAGAAATTCAGGGGTTCCAGTAATCCTCTGAGAGATCTAAGATACTGGGAATTGAGGGGAGCCAGGTGCTATGCTAACTGCTGAAGCTAATAACTTCTGCCCCCAAGGACCTAGAATGTAACAGAGCTTGCAGAAGCAGACGATATGTAGCAAGGTATTCTTGGACTAGAGTCCTTGGCTGGGGGAAGCTCTCTCATTTCCATAATCCTATACATAATTTGACAGAAAAGAGTACCAGGCAAGTCTTGTGGATGATGGGACAAGGGTTCAGAACATTCTATGAATGTTTTGTATAATTTCCAACTCCTTAACAAAGAAGCCGAAAAGAAGTGCTACAAAACTGTGATAGAAAAGTTAAACCTACAGGTGTGCTGGAACTAGATGAACCCATGAGAGAATTGATTGTCAATTTTTCAATGTAATCTTTACATCTTGGAAATCAGCAAATGCAACAAATTATTGTTGTGTTTATTGTTTTGCTGATTATCTAGGTTTAAAAAAGTGAAAGAAAAACGTTAATAAAGCAGATTAAATTAAAAAATGTGTCTAGCTGATTTTTTTTTCCTTTGAGGGTTTAATTGTTAAACATTTACCAATACATAATTAAGAAGACCATATTCTTCAGGAAGACTTTCATGATCTCACCAGTCCCCTCATACTTCCCTTGTTTGAAATCTTGTCCAACTTATTAACTTGTATTGACCCTTATATATTTTTGTCTTATATTTTCTAGAAAAGTTTCATAGGTCTTCCTTGTCTCTCTAACTAGATTATAAATTCCTTGAGGACAGGCATTATGTCTTATAATTCTTTATTATCCCTTTGAGTATGTAGCAAACCGTTGGAACTATACAAACACACACACACACAAACACACACACACACACAACATTTATAGTAGATTAACAGTTAATAAAATGGCAAAGTTGGAAGGAAAATAAGAGTCCATTTTATCTATCTCATTTTACAAAAAAGAAAAAAATTGCATTGAACTGAATGGTTTTGAATGGAATTGTACATAAACAACTATGAAAAAAGTTGAAGGGTGAGGATGGTATAGACAATTTCTCAGCTTGGAGAAGAGAAAACTGATAAAAAGAAGACCTTAATAACCATTTCATATGTCTTAATAGCTTTCCTGAATTCAGTGTCATAGGGTTCTTTGTGTCCTCTAACGTTGATAAAGAAACAAAAGAGATTCTCAGCATTTTGGTCTTAGGACACTCTTTGTACTTTTAAAAATTGCTGCAAACCCCAAAGAATTTTTTGTTTATGGAAGAGTTATATATACATATATATGTGTGTGTGTGTGTATGTGTGTATACACACACACATATATATATATATTTGTATATACATAAATATGTATGCATATGCATGTACAGACCCACATATGTATATGTATATGTATACAAGTATTTACTGCATTAAACATTAAAATTAAAATACATTAAATATATATTAGTTCATTTTAATATAACAATAATAAACCTGCTATATATAATAGGCACGAAATTTTTATGAAAAATAACTGTATTTTCTAAAATAAAACAAAATTAGTGAAGACTGGCATTGTTTTACATGTTTTTGCAAATCTTTTTAATGTCTGGCTTACTAAAAGACAGTTGGTTTCTCACATCTGTTTTACATTCAGTCTGTTAAGATGTATTGTTTTGGTTGAATAATATGAAGAAAATCCAATCTTACACAGCTATGTAGTCAGAAAAGGGAGTATTTTAATAGGAGAATAACATCTTAGTATTATGAAAATAGTTTTGACCTTAAGGACCACCAGGTGGATGCCCACTTTAAGGACTGCTGTTCCAGAACAATAGATTCACTCTAATAAGTTCAAGATGGAATTCAATAGGGATTAATGTAAATCCTTACATTTGGCATTCACACATGGGTATCTATAACAATCAATTGCCCAAGATGAGGTGAAGATGTGGGTTAGATAGCAATTATTCTGAGAAAGTTCCGGAGGGAGAGTAGTGGATTGAAAACAATATGAGACAGTAGAGGGATATTAAAGACACACACACACACACACACACACACACACACACACACACACACACACACATACACAAAAGAAAGAAGAAGAAGCTAATGTGATCTTAGGTCACATTAAATGGACAGGGGACATAAGATTCAGGCAAAGGCAGGTGATAGTCCCACTGTACTCAGAGAAAAGGAAGAAAATAAGAATTTATATGGGGCCTACTATGTGCCAGGTATTGTGCCTAAAAGCTTTACAAAGTTTGTATGGAATTCTCACAACAATCTTGAGAGACTGGTGCTATTATTATCCTCATCTCACAACTGAGGAAACTGATGCAAACAAAGGTTAAGTAATTTGCTTAAGATCACACAGATTTGCCTTCAAATCTAAGGCAGAATTTGAATTCAGGTCGTCCTGATTATAGGCACGGTGGTACCAAACTGTAGAGAGTTGTACTCAGTTCTGGACCATGATTTCGGAAGAAAACTGATAAACTGGAAAATGTTCATACCAGGACGACCAGGATGGCAAAAACCCTAAAATCCATGTAATGTGGTGATACTTTGAAGGAACTGACCACTTTTTTTTTTTAAAGCTTTTTATTTTCATGACATACATGGATAATTTTTTTTTAACATTGACCCTTGCATAGCCTTGCATTTCAGATTTTATTCTCCTTTCCTCCACCTCCTTCCCTAGATGGCAATAAATCCAATATATTTTATTATATATGTTAAATATATGTTAAATCCAATATATGTAAACATATTTATACAATTATCTTGTTGCACAAGAAAAATCAGATCAAAAAGGAAAGTAAATGTGTAAGAAAACAAAATGCAAGTGAACAACAACAAAGATTGAAAATACTATGTTGTGATCCACATTCAGTACCCACAGTCCTCTCTCTGGGTGTAGGTGGCTCTCTCCATCACAAGAACCTTGAAACTGGCTTCAATCTTCTCATTGTTGGAAAGAATCATGTTTATCAGAATTGATCGTCCTATAATATTGATGTTGCTGTGCATGTACAATGATCTCCTGCTTCTGCTCATTTCTCTTAGCATCAGTTCATATAAATCTCTCCAAGACTCTCTAAAATCATTCTCCTGATCATTTCTTACAGAATTATAATATTCCATAACATTTATATAGCATAATTTATTCAGCCATTCTCCAACTGATGGGCATCCACTCAGTTTCCAGTTTCTTGCCACTACAAAAAGAGCTGCCACAAACATTTTTGCACATGTGGGTCCTTTTCAAAGGGCATGCACAGTTTGATAACTTTTTGAGCATAGTTCCACACTGCTATCCAGAATGGACCCATTCACAGTTCTACCAACAATGTATTATTGTCCCAGTTTTCCAGCATCCCTTCTGACAATCATTTTTTCCCGTCTTAGCCAATCTGAGAGGTGTGTAGTGGTATCTCAGAGTTGTCTTAATTTGCATTTCTCTGATCAATAGTTATTTGGAGCACCTTTTCATATGATTAGAAATAGTTTTAATTTCTTCATCTGAAAATTATCTGTTCATATCTTTTGACCATTTATCAATTGGAGAATGGCTTGAATTCTTATAAAGTTGAGTCAATTCTCTCTATATATATTAGAAATCAGGCCTTTATCAGAACCTTTAAATGTAAAAATGTTTTCCCAATTTATTGCTTCCCTTCTAATCTTGTCTGCATTAGTTTTGTTTGTATAAATTTTTTTAACTTAATATAATCAAAATGATCTATTTGGTATTCAATTATGGTTTCAGTTTTTCTTTGGACACAAATTTCTTCCTTCTCCACAGATCTGAGAGGTAAATTATCCTATATTTTTTTCTAATTTGCTTATAATAGCACTTTTTATATCTAAATCATGAACCCACTTTGACTTTATTTTGGTATGTAGTGTTAGGTGCAGGGCAATGCCTACTTTCTTCCATACTATTTTCAAATTTTCCCAACAATTTTTGTCAAATGGTGAGTTCTTATCCCAGGAGCTGGGGTTTGCTACAGTTTGCTATAGTTATTGACTATTTTGTCCTGTGATTCTAACCTATTCCACTGATTGACTACTCTATTTCTTAGCCAGTACTAAATGGTTTTGATAACTGCTGTTTTATAATATAATTTAAGGTCAGGCACAGGTAGGTCACCATCATTGGCTTTTTTCCCCCATTAATTCCCTTGAAATTCTTGACCTTTTATTCTACCAATTGAACTTTGTTATTATTTTTCCTAGATCTGTAACATAATTTTTTGGGAGTTTGATTGACATGGTACTAAATAAGTAGATTAATTTAGATAGTATTGTCATTATTAAATTCTCTTGGCCTACCCTATGAGCATCTGATATTTTTCCAACTGATTAGATCTGACTTTATTTGTGTGGAAAGTATTTTGTAGTTGTGTTCATATAGTGCTTGACTTTGCCTTGGCAGATAGATTCCCAAATATTTTATACTACTGATAGTTATTTTGAATAGAATTTTTCTTTGTATCTCTTGCTGCTGGACTTTGCTGGTAATGTATAAAAATGCTGATGATTTACATGGATTTATTTTGTATCTTGCAACTTTGCTAAAGTTGCGAATTGTTTCTAATTTTTTAGTTGATTCTCAAGATTCTCTAAGTATATCATCATACCATCTACAAAGAGTGATAATTTAGTTTCTTCATTACCTATTTTAATTCCTTTAATCTCTTTTCTTCTCTTATTGCCAAAGCTAACATTTCTAATACAATATTGAATAGTAATGGTGATAGTGAGCAACCTTGTTTCACTCCTGATCTTATTAGGAATGATTCTATTTTGTCCTCATTGCATATGATTCTTGCTGATGGTTTTAAATAGATGCTACTAATCATTTTAAGAAAAAGTCCACTTATTCCTATATTCTCTAGTAATTTTAATAGTAATGAATGTTGGATTTTATCAAATGCTTTTTCTGCTTCTATTGAGATAATCATGATTTTTGTCAGTTTGGTTATTGACATAGTCAATTATGCTAATAGTTTTCCTAATATTGAATCATCCCTGCATTCTTGGTATAAATCCTACTTGGTCATAGTATATTATCCTGGGGATGACTTTCTGTAATCTCATTGCTATTATTTTATTTTAACATTTTTTGCCTCAATATTCCTTAGGGAAATTGGTCCATAATTTTCTTTCTCTGTTTTTATTCTACCTAGTTTAACTATCAGCACCATATCTGTGTCATAAAAGGATTTTGGTAGGATTCCTTTCCCTATATTTTCAAATAATTTATATAATATTGGAATTAATTGCTCTTTAAATGTTTGGTAGCATTCCCATTAAAATCAATCTGACCCTAGAGATTTTTTCTTAGGGAGTTGATTAATAGCTTATTCTATTTCTTTTTCTAGAATGGGATTATTTAAATAATGTATTTCATTTTCTGTTAACATAGGCAATCTATTTTTTGTAGATATTTCTCCTTTTCATTTAGATAATCAAATTTATTAGCATATAGTTGGGCAAAACAACTCCTAATTATTGCTGTAATTTCCTCTTCATTGGTGGAAAGTTTTCCCTTTTCATTTTTAGACTAACAATTTGATTTTCTTCTTTCCTTTTTCTAATCAAATTAATTAAAGATTTATTTTGTTGGTTTTTTCATAAAACCAACTCTTAGTTTAACTTATTAATTCAATAGTTTTCTTATTATCAATTTTATTAATCTCCCCTTTTATTTTCAGAATTTCAAATTTGGTATTTAATTGAGGGTTTTTAAGTTATTCTTTTTCTAGCTTTTTTAGATGTAAGCTCAATTCATTAATCTTCTCTTTCTCTATTTTATGCAAGCAAGCATGTAGAGATAAAATTTCCCTTCATAATCACTTTAGCTGCATCCCACAAATTTTGCTATGTTGTCTCATTAATGTCATTCTCTAGATGAAGTTATTGCTTTTGTCTATGATTTGTTGTTTCACCCATTCATTCTTTAGGATTAGATTATTTAATTTTCAATTAATTTTTAGTCTGTTTTCTCCTGGTCTCTTATGTTGCATGTGATTTTTCTTGCATCATGATCTGAAAAAAATGCATTAATATTTCTGCCTTTCTGCATTTGATTTTGAGGGTTTTATGCCTTTACATGGTCAATTTCACATAGGTTCCATGAACCACAGAGAAAAAAGTAAACTTTCTATCATTCAATTTTCTCCAAAGACCTATCATACCTAACTTTTCTAATATTCTGTTTACCTCCTTAACTTCTTTCTTATTTATTCTGTAGTCTGATTTGTCTAGTTCTGAGAAAGCAAGGTTGAGATCCCCCACAAGTATAGTTTTGCTGTCTATTTTTTCTTGCATCTCTTAACTTTTCCTCTAGGAATTTGCTGTTATGCCATTTGGTACATATATATTTAATATTGATATTGCTTCATCACGATATTCCTTGAGGTTTTAATTTTGTCATCTCTTTCAGGAGGTAATCTGTGAATTCTTTCAATGACTATTGTACTTACTGATTCTAAGACATCAGGGCAGTTTTCCTTTATGATTTTCTGTAAGATAATGTCTAGGTTCTTTTTTTCATCATAGCTTTCAGGAAATCCAATAAGATTAGATTAGTCCAATTAGATTGTCTCTCCTAGATCTATTTTCCAGGTCAGTTGTTTTTTCTAGGAGGTATTTCATATTTTATTCTATTTTTCATTTTATTTGTTTTTGTTTAACCGATTCTTCGAGTCTTATTGAGTCATTCACTCCCCTTTGTTCAATTCTAATTTTTAATACATTATTTTCTTAATGAATGGATGCCCATCAATTGGAGAATGGCTGGGTAAATTGTGGTATATGAATGTTATGGAATATTATTGTTCTGTAAGAAATGACCAGCAGGATGAATACAGAGAGGACTGGCAAGACTTACATGAACTGATGCTAAGTGAAATGAGCAGAACCAGGAGATCATTATACACTTCGACAACGATATTGTATGAGGACATATTTTGATGGAAGTGGATTTCTTTGACAAAGAGACCTGAGTTTCAATTGCTAAATGACGGACAAAAGCAGCTACACCCAAAGAAAAAACACTGGGAAACGAATGTAAACTATCTGCATTTTTGTTTTTCTTCCCGGATTATTTATACCTTCTGAATCCAATTCTCCCTACGCAACAAGAGAACTGTTCGGTTCTGCAAACATATATTGTATCTAGGATATACTGCAACATATCCAACATATAAAGGACTGCTTGCCATCTAGGGGAGGGGGTGGAGGGAGGGAGGGGAAAAAAAAAATCGGAACAGAAACGAGTGTCAATATAATGTAATTATTAAATAAAAAATTAAAAAAAAATACATTATTTTCTTCAGTTACCTTTTTAGTTACTTTTGTAATTGGCCAATTGAATTATTTTGTTCATTGAATTTTTTTTCCATTTCACAAATTTTGTTTTTCAATGAATTGGTATCTTTTTCATATCTATTTTGTAAATAATTATGTGTTTTTTTCCATTTCATCAAATCGATTTTTGTAGAGTTATATACTTTAACTATCCCTTCTTGCAAAGATCTCATTTCCTTTCTGCAATTTTCTTCTAACTCTTTTAAGATCTTTTATACAATCTTTCAAGAAAGTGAAATGGGGCCCAGCTTATATCTAGAAGCTTCATCTAGAGTTGATTTGTCTTTAGGAATCTCAGGATTTGGGATCTCTTCTCTCTGTGTGTCTCTAAAACTGTTTATGATGAGAGTTCTTTTTGTTTTTTTTGCTCATTTTTTTATGGCTCTAAAAGGAGCAACAGCTGTTTTAGTTTGCCCTGGGGCAGTTCTGCTGATTGACTTCTGGTGCTGGATAATTGCAGCTATGTCCTCCATTCTTCTGGCAGGCTCAGTGGTTTACAATTTGCCTTTTGGAGCAAATCTGCTAAATCATCTACTTGCAACCAGGACAAAGTAGCCTAACAGGCTCACAGAAGATTCCCAGGTGCTGGAAGGAATCTACAATGCTCTGACTCCCTCCCCACCTCCTTGCCCTGGTCTCCCTATGCTGTGGTCTGGGCTTGGCAGACTGTCCCTTTGCCTATTTGAAACAGACTTGTTCTGAAGTTCTTCCAAGGTATCTTCTTCTGGAAATGTATTGTACTCCATATATTTGTAGATTCTTTGATTCCAAAACCAGTTTAGAGACTTAATCTATTGTTGGTTTGAGAGAAGGTCAGAAGAAGTCACAGAAAGTTCTGTCTGCTTTCTGCCACCTTGGTTCTGCTAAAAATTTGGCATATTTAGCCTGGAGAAGAGAAGACTCAGTGGGGAACCCAAAAGCTGGTTTCAAGTATTTGAAGAAATGTTAAGTAGAAGAGGGATTAGATGTGCATTCTGACTCTAGAAGGCAAAATCAGCAGGCTAAAATGAGGGAGATTTAGGCCTTATTTAAAGAAAAACAAAACAAAAAACAAAGAAAAAAAAACTCACCAATACATTATATGTCACATTTATATATGACAATTTATTCAGTTATTCTTCAATTGATAGTATTCTTTTAGCTTCCAGTTGCTATTGTTTTTCTAACACAGAAAAAATAGCTATAAATATTTTTTTATATTTATATAAATGAGAGTGATACTAGAAAAAAATTTGATAACTTGACAAAGAAGGCACAAAAAATACTGAAAAAATACTACTTTCAGAAACAAAATAGATCAAATTGTAAAACAAAAAAAGACAAAAATCTAATGAAGAGAACACTTTGAAAAGCTGAATTGGCCAAATGGGAAAAGAATATATACATATATATGTGTAAATATATATATTATATAAGAAATTAAGAATTAGATGATTTCAAGAAAACTTCTATTAATGGATGAATAATGAAGTAAGCAGAACCAGAAAAACAATTTGTACAGCAACACTATAAAAGCAAACAATTTTTAAAGCTTTAAGAACTCTGAACAATTCAATGATGAATCAGAATTCCAGAAGAATGATGGCAAAGCATATTATTAATTAGAGTAAGGTGATAAATTTAGGATACAATATTTCCCACACTAATACATCCCTACCTACTCACATTCATATACATACATATATTGTTGTTTCTTTGTTCTCAAAGAGAATTATGATATCAGGGAGGTGGTGCCATGACACGCAAGTGAATTGGATATAAGTGAGGGAGGGCTGTGCAAACTCACCTACCTCACTTTCCCCTCCAGAGCCATCTGGGTGTAGTGGCCAGATAGATATCAAGACGAATGAAAAGGTGACTCAATGACATATATATGTGTGTGTGTGTGTATGTATGTATGTATATATATATATATATATATATATATATATATATATATATGTAGATAATATATAAATGCCTCATGCATATCACATGTGGAGTTTTCTCATTTTCATATGTATCATATATGTTATATAATATATTATACATGTAATAATCAATATATTAACATTATTAAGTGCCTACTATTAACTAGGCATCATGCTAAGTGCCAATATAATGGGAGTATTTTTTTCCTTGACTATGAATATTTGCTACAAGTAATTTCTGTCTCTCTGGCTCTGTTTGTTTATCCCAATAGGGTATAAAAGAGTTCAGGAAGAAAAGAAATAGATTTGTGTTAATTTACAAAATACACTTTAAAATTAGAGAGATTGGGAGTAAAGCTACAGGTATAGAATGTTGCATTCATTTTTTTATTAGTCATTGTTTTAAAATTTTATTTAATATTTTATTTCCCCAATTATATGTAAAAAAAAAAAATTAACATTTTTTTTAAAATTGAGTTCTAAATTCTGTCCTTCCTTTCCCTCCCCTTCTTCCACATTGAGAGGGCAAGCAATTTGAAATGACTATGTGTGTAGTCATACAAAACATATTTCCATGTGAATCATGCTATGAAAGAAAACAGACAAAAAGAACCACATAAAAAAAGAAAAAGAAAAAATATCACTGATCTCATTGTTCTATTCACTTCTTGCTCTGGAAACAAGATGGCATCATTCATCGCAAGTCCTACAGAATTGGTTTGGGTAATTGTATTGCTGATAATAGCTAAGTTATTCATAGTAGATCCTCATACAGTATTTCTGTTACTTTGTACAGTGTTCTGCTGGTTCTACTCATTTCACTTTGCATCAGTCACAATGTATATTGTTATTCAATTATTTTCCATTTGATGGACATACCCTTAATTTCCAATTCTTTGCCACTACTAAAAGAGCTGTTATAAATATTTTTGTATATGGAGGTCCTTTCCCTTTTTATTTTTAATCTTTTTAGATACAGATTTAGTAATGCCTTTGCTTAAAGGATATTCAGAGTTTATAGCCCTTTGAGCATAATTCCAAATTTCTCTCCAGAATGGTTGCATCAGTATGTAATTTTACCAATAAGACAACAGTGTTTTAATTTTTTCACATCCTCTACAACATTTGTAATTTCTCTTTTCTCTCATATTAGCCAATCTGACAGGTATGAGGTAGTACTAACTCAGAGTTGTTTTAATTTGCATTTCTCCAATCAATAGTGATTTTTCCATGTAATTATAGATAGATTTGGTTATCTGAAAACTGCCTGGTCATATCCTTTGATCATTTATCAATTGAGGAATTCCTCTTATTTTTATAAACTGGACTCAGTTTTCTATTTACTTGAGAAACGAAGTCTTTATCAAAGAAACTCACTGTAATTTTTTTAACAATAATGATTACCAACTATGTATTTCATTCCATCTTATTTTCATTGTTTATCCTACTCTCTGTCTCCTTTTACCTGTCCATTCTCAAAAGTGTTTTGTTTCTGATTTTTACCACCCCAAAACATTTCATTTTATCAGCTCCTGCTCTTTCTCTTATCTCCTTACCTTCCTGGTTTCCTGTATAGTATGATAGATTTTTACACCCAATTGAGTGTGTATATATTCCCTCTTTGAGACAATTCTAATGAGAATAAGGTTCATATGTTCTCCTTTCCATTTCCCCAAGATTCCCTCTCCAGTGTAAAATCTCTTTCTGTACTCTTTTTTTGTCAGATAATTTAACATATTCTATCTCTCCCTTTCCCCTTTCCCCAGTGAATTCTTCTTGCTCATCCCTTACTTTTTTTAGATAATCATATTATCATGTTCAACTCACACCTTTGCTTTTTATGTATACTCCTTTCATTAGCCCTAATAGTAAGAAAGTTTTTAGAAGTTACACATATCATTTATCTTATTAATTATTGCTTTCAACTGAAATTAAGGCTGCCTCCAGAAAACCTTCCTGAGAAACCCTCTCCCAGAAAACCATTATTTTAAAGAAGAAAAACACCACAAGTAAATTTTTGTATCTTCTTTTCTATTTATCCAATTTCACTTTTTAAGAAGTTCTCTTCTGTGAATTTTTGTTTTATCTTTTCCCATTTGGCCAATTCTGCTTTTCAAAGTATTCTCTTCATCGGATTTTTTGTGTCTTTTGTTTTTTTTTTTTTTTCATTTTACAATTTAATCATTTTTAAGTATATTTTTCAGCACTTTTGTGCCTTCTTTATCAAGTTGTCAATTCTTTCAAATTTTTTCTACTTCTCTTACTTTTTTTTTAAAATCCATTTTGAGTGCTTCTATAGCTTGGAATTCACATTTTTTGAAGCTTTGGATGGAGGAATTTTGACTTTGTTGTCTTCTTCTCAGTGTGTGTTTTGATCTTCCTTGTCACTCTGATAATTTTCTATGGTCAAAATTTTTTCTGTTCTTTGCTCATTTTCTAGCCCATTTCCTAATTTTTAATTCTATGCTAAAGTGAGGATCTGCTTCCCAAATGGAGAAGACACTGTCCCAATCTTCAGATATTTTTGTGCAGCTGTTTTCAGAGGTAATTCTGTAGATCTGGTGATCTAGGGAGAAATGTGTTTATTAATTTGATATACTTTGCACTGGTTTGTGAGCTTCCATAAGCACTCTTTTCAATCCTAGAATTGTGATCAGGATCCCTGTTCCACTGAGGCTGCAAGCTATACTGTGTTACTGCTCCTTCTTGAAAAGAGACTAAGACCCAGAATTGTGTTTCAGGTCCAGGTATAGTCATATTCCTGATGCCTGCAAAGGGACCCATGGATCTCTTTTTCTGACTTATTGTTCAATCCACTTCCTATCTATGGACTGAAGGATCTGGAAACTGCCACTGCCACCACTGTTTCAGTTATCCTGATGTCTGTTCCTGGTTTGCTGGAGTTGTTTGCACAAGTCCAGTATGGGTTGGCCCAGTCTGTGCTGGACTGTACTCTTCTCTTACCCTGGTGCAACAGACCTTTCCTACTGACCTTTTAAGTTGTTTGGGATGAAAAATTATTTCTCTCCATCGTCTTCTCTAGAATTTGTTCAGAGACATTGTTTAAAGGTATTTGGAAAGGTTTAGGGGAGAGCTTAGGAGAGTCTCTGCCTTTACTTTGACATCTTGGTTCTGCCTGTGCATTCACTTTTAGATGAGATAACTGTATTATTGATTTTGCTTAAATTGTTTTGTTTTAACGATATAAATATGTGTACATATATTGTATTTAACATATACTTTAGCATATTTAATATGTATGAGACTACCTGCCATCTGGGGGGGGGTGGAGGAAGGAGGGGAAAAGTTGGAACAGAAGTTTTTGCAAGGGCCAGTGTTGAGAAATTACCCATGCATATGTTTTGTCAATAAAAAGCTATAATAATAATAATAATAAAAAAGAAATAAACCTTGATTTAAAAAAAAACAAACAAAAATTGTTTTGTTTTGTTACAAGAGTACTTTCAGAAAAATGTTGGAAATATAAAATTAAAATCTATCAATAACATTTCTCTTTTAAGTTATAGCTGTCCAAATCTACAATCGTCTTACACAGAGATTCCAGAAAAACTCCAGAAAGGAAGTTCCCTATTGTGGAGGCCCTTAAATAGATATTTGGACATTTGTTAGGGTTTGGGGAATACAATGGGAATTCCTTTCATGTATTAATTAGACTTGATGACTGCTGAGGGTTCTCTTCCATCTTTCTAATTCTGTGATTCCGAACTATGTAAGGTGAAAAGCAACATTATAAGTGACCAAAGGAGTCTGTGACAACCATATACAGAATTAAACCTATTGAGACGATCCCTCCTTTTTCTCAGGGATAGATTTTGAAGAAATCCCATCTGAAGGCTGGGGAATAGACCAGATGACCTGTCCACAGCCAGAATAGAAGTTATATATTCTGAAAATTTGAAAATTTGGAGGGACCATAGAGATCATCTCATACAACTTTCTTAGTCTACATAGAAAAGAAAAGCTGAGAGAAGTTGATAGTACTTCAAAAGCATAGTAAATAACAAACCTGAAATTCAAATCCAAACTCTAATATTATTCAATCTCTCTAAGAAACAAGTCCATCTTTTTTTCCCACTCACATATGTTGTTGATAGGATCTTTTTTTTAAACCACTTCTTTGCAATTTTTTGTAACGTTTTTATAGCCTGTTTGCCCCCACAATGCTCTTCTCAATTGTCCTCTGGGTGAGTTGCTATTCAGTCACTTCAGTTGTACCTGGCTCTTAATGGGCCCATTTGGTGTTTTCTTGGCAAAAATAATAGAGTGGTTTGCTTTTTAACAGAATTAAACAAAGTTAATGACTTGTCCAGGGTTACACAGCTAATAATAATAATCTTGGGCATGTCATTTAATTTTTATTTGCCTCAGTTTCCCTTTGTAAAATGGGGATAATAATACTTACCTTCCAAGATTATTTGTGAAGATCAAATGAAATAGTAGTTTCAAAGATTTTTGCAAACCCTAAAGTATTACATAAATGCTAGCTATGGTTATGATAAAGGAGTTCTATAGATTATGCATTCAGTTATATCTCAGTGTTGGCAATAGGCATTCTTCATGTACTTAATTTTTTCCTATTTGGAGAGCTTGGTCAAACTATTTAGACTGATTATAGATCATATTTAATAGACTCTGCAATATTCCAGAAATTGATGCCACCAGAACAGTATCAAAGGTCAGTATCTAGAAAACCTCACCATTTACATGGAATCCCTTCTGAATCTGGATTCTGCATGGAATCTCTACCACAAGAGTAGAAACACATGTGGTGAATATGTTTTTCCACTCCAACCTTTGCTTGATATAAATAATCAGAACATTGTCAAACAAGGTTATCTCTGTTGTTAATTCTTGCAAGGAATCATGTAAAATTTTTACATATGCCTGGGAGACACGTTTTTGGAGGAAAGGCTTTAAGGTAGCAATTTTCTCTACCAAATTAAATGCTTTTTTATAGTCAACAAATTAGCACAGTGGGATCTGTATTCACTATATTTTTTAGTCTTTGGTGTGATGGCAAAGATGTGGCCTACTGTGAAATTTCACTAGCTAGCCTACCTGATGCCTTTGATACATTTATAGATTATTCTCAGGAAAAAAAATATATTTATGTACATGGAAAATTAGATATTCTAGGTCAGTAATTATTGGCAAAGGCAATAATAACAAACAAAATCCAATGTTTTTCAAACATTTGGACCTCTCTTTTTCAGATACTTTAAGCATAAATCTTATAATTCTCTAAGAAGGCTTCCAGCATTTTCTTCCATATTTATAAAATCTAGTTTAACTATGTTTACTATTATTTTTTCAGCATCATTTCCGCTCCCTCTATAAGCCATTCAGGACTTTGATGTTATAATCCCAAGTAGAAAGTTTCATGACCCTTGAGGTGAAAATAATTTATTATCAAAATATTTACAGATTTTTTTTCATTTTTTTCTATTTATTGGCCTTCTTCCAATATCATCCTTAAATGCCCCCAGGATGACTTTGCTTACTTGGATCTTTCACCAATTGATTTCTTGAAAGTGTTTTTTCCCATCCACTGCTTTTCACTGCTTTATGAAGCAATGACGCTTATAATCTTCCACTATCCTTCTTTCTAAAATATTACAAATGAGTTTAATTTCTAGACTAGAGCTGCCCATGGCTTCCATATCTTTCCATTTAACAAGTCAAGTGTTGCTGACTAAGACAGTTTTTCGTCTCTGTCTACTTATTATTATTTCTATGAAAGTATGAAATATTATGTATTTGCTATTGATATGTGTGTCTTTGGAAAGCATGCTAGTATATATACTGATGTATATACTATTGTATGTATATGTGCTATATTGAGAAAATCCTGGGAGTTTCCTATAATAATATTTCTAAAAATGGTGCCTTTTGGCAAGGGACTTTTTCATACATGATCAGATAAACACTTGGGTCAGAGACACTGTCCCAAGTGAGTAGGAGGTTGACTACATATCAATATAATCTTTGCTATTTGAAGGGCATGATAGTCTACAATTCATCCCTATCAGCCCCATCCCTTTGATGTTTATATCTCACCCTTCTAGGGAACCTTCTCTTGTGCTTTGTGGAATCATTGCTCTATTATTAACAATTTTTTTTTCATATGAGACTTGTGCTCTCTTCTCAGAAATTACTTTTTATAAGTTAGTTACTTAATTTATATCTATACATGTTATTTCACCACAATAAAAATGTAAGCTCCTTAAAGGAAGTAAGAAAGTAATTGTATTATTTTCTCTTTGTAGCTATGGTGCCAATCCTAGTGCCTGGCATAAATGTTTTACATAAGCAGTGTCTTAGGTACTTAGGTACTTATCTTGATAGCTGTCCTTTGCCCCAAAAAAGCTTGACCCCTGGGAGCAAGAACTTTATTTTTAGAGAGGCAACATCTATCATTGCTAAGACCTTAGAGACTGAGTTTGTCTTTATGGTGGGGAAAAGCAATTATTTTCTTAGATTAAAATTAGGATATGTGATAGTTCCTCTTGTCTAAAAGAGCTGGAGCTAAAGCCATTTGTTTTAAACGAAAACAGAAGAGATACAGTCCTTTCCTCTTCTTTTTTTTTAAATAACTTTTTATTGACAGAACACATGCCAGGGTAATTTTTTACAGCATTATCTCTTGCACTCACTTCTGTTCCGATTTTTTCCCTACCTCCCTCCACCCCCTCCCTGAGATGGCAAGCAGTCCTTTACATGTTAAATAGGTTACAGTATATCCTAGATACAATATAGGTGTTGCAGAACCGAACAGTTCTCTTGTTGCACAGGGAGAATTGGATTCAGAAGGTATAAATAACCTGGGAAGAAAAAACAAAAATGCAAGCAGTTTATATTCATTTCCCAGTGTTCTTTCTTTGGGTGTAGCTGCTTCTGTCCATCCTTGATCAATTGAAACTGAATTAGCTCTCTTTATCGAAGAGATCCACTTCCATCAGAACACATCCTCAAACAGTGTCGTTGTTGAGGCATATAATGATCTCCTGGTTCTGCTCATTTCACTTAGCATCAGTTCATGTAAGTCTCACCAATACTCTCTGTATTCATCCTGCTGGTCATTTCTTACAGAACAATACTATTCCATAATGTTCATATAATACAATTTACTCAACCATTCTCCAATTGATGGGCATCCATTCATTTTCCAGCTTCTAGCCACTACAAAAAGGGCTGCCACAAACATTTTGGCAGTACAGATCCCTTTCCCTTCTTTAGTATCTCTTTGGGGTATAAGCCCAGTAGAAACACTGCTGTATCAAAGGGTATGCACAGTTTGATAACTTTTTGAGCATAG